>NW_006775780.1:2944728-2946726 GCF_000442215.2 Lipotes vexillifer | reverse complement strand
TTCCCTACATATATTACTTTTATCCATTCCTTTTATCGTGTAACAAACCACTCTAAAACCCAATGACTTAAAAGCAATACACTTTTCTAGCTCACAATGCATCAGATTGGCATTTGGATTCCATTGGCAGTTCTGTGGATGATTGGGTACATTTTGTGTTCTGCTGCTCAGGGGCCTGACTTGGAATGGCTTCAGCCAAGACATCCATCTCTGCCCCATGAAATCTCTCACCCACAAGAGACAAACCATCCCAGCTCACATGCTCACTTCTCCTCTAGCACAACAGCCTGAGCTGTTCACGTGGTAATAGCAGGTATTTCCAGGAGTGAGACCTATACTTAGAATGTATGCAGTGCCACTTCTACAGCATTCTGTGGGCTAAAGCGAGTCATAGAGGTTAGCTCAGATTTAAACGGGTCAGGAAATTGGCTTCATTTTTTTTTTTTTAATTTTGTAGCTGCCGCCACCACTCTTGTCCTGATTGCCATAACCACCGCTACCAGTACTACCACTCACAGAGGACCGGTCTTGGCTATAGTTGCCTCCACCACCCCCTACACTGCCACTGTTGCACTGGTTCTACTGTCCATAGCCCTGAGGGGGATTACAGCTTTGCTGCTGTCCACCATAGCCAGATGGCTGGCCACAGCCCCTGCTCTGGGACCACCCATAACCACTGCTCCAAGAACTGCTACCATAACTTCCTAAGGTGCTGCTAGGAGCCAGCTGCTGGAGATAGCCGGGGTATGAGAACTCTTGCCCGTAAGATGATTGAGAACTTCGGCTACTGCCACAGCCACCAGTGGAGCCATATCCCTGGGGAACTGCCTGTGTTCTGAGTCTGTCCGTAAGACCCACCATAGCTGCTCTGGCCATAGCTTGCAGTGTCTGTTGACTGGCCATAACCACTGTAACTCTGCTGACCACAGGGCTAGTGGCTCTGCTGGGAATAGCCCTGCCCTGGCCAGGTAGGGTAGGCCCCATAGCTCTGTGTTGCTTGTTGGGTATAGCTGTTTGAGGCCATATCCACACACTGGCCAATAAGCAATAAGGTTCCAACCCCACAGAGCACCAACACCTGGAGAACTGAGCTGACTTCATTTTTATTGACAGGAGATCCAGAGTCACGTTGCAAGTTGTGTGCTTACAATGAGTAGAATAATTAGAGCTATTTCTGCAGCCAATCCACATAATACTCTTTTATAACATACTATTCTCCTTCATGAGCTGTACCTAGATTTACATATTGATGAATGTGTTTATTTGTAAATAGCTAATTCCTAATAGATTGAAAACTACATAGGGGCCAAGACTATGTTGGTTTTTATCTAAGTTGGATGTTTGCTCCTGGTATATTTTTTGGCATATAATAGGCATTGCATGGATGAATAATTAGTTACCCCCTGGCTAATTCACCAGGTTGATGCAGGCACTGGAAATAACGTGTTGGCAAGGTCATCCAGACAGAACTAGCAATTGACTGATATCCACTGAGAAAAGTTATGGCTAGTGACAGCTCAAATATCTACACCACCCATTACTGGAAAGTTCAAGACAGCTAAAGACTGTCATACAGAGTGAAGTAAGTCAGAAAGAGAAAAATAAATACCATATGTTAACACATATATATGGAATCTAAAAAAAAAAATGGTTCTGAAGAACCTAGGGGCAAGACAGGAATAAAGACGCAGACGTAGAGAATGGACTTCAGGACACGGGGACGGGGAAGGGTAAGCTGGGATGAAGTGAGAGAGTGGCATGGACTTATATATACTACCAAATGTAAAATAGATAGCTAGTTAGAAGTAGCCGCATAGCACAGGGAGATCAGCTCGGTGCTTTGTGACCACCTAGAGGGGTGGGATAGGGAAGGTGGGAGGGAGAGGCAAGAGGGAGGAGATATGGGAACATGTGTATATGTATAGCTGATTCACTTTGTTATAAAGCAGAAACTAACACACCATTGTAAAGCAATTATACTCCAATAAAGATGTTAAA
>NW_006775780.1:2925938-2944718 GCF_000442215.2 Lipotes vexillifer | reverse complement strand
TATATATATATATATATATATATATATATATATATATATATATATATATATATATATATATATATATATATATATGCATGGGCTGCTCACTCTAAGATTTTGAGTCAGTGGGTCTGGAGTAGGGCCAAGCATGCAAATTCAAGACAGTCAGTTGGTTCCAGTTTCCATTTTCCATGCACTCAGAGTACCAGCTCACATCAGCCAGCTGCTGGTCTGAACCAGCTCTACTGGGTCACTTGTTTGTGTTTCTGACATGTCAGCTTCAGTCAGGAAGCATTCCCGTCTCAGGGGTCTGGGTTGCAGCTTTAATGGACATTTTTTTTGCAAGCTTTCTACATTTTAATAGGGCCAGTTTCTTGTCTTCCTTCCCCCAGCCCTAGGGTGAAAACTCTCCCTGCAGTTACTCTGTCACGCGTGTTTTCCTGTTTTGGCTTTTCCCACCCACTCAATTTCCTATGTTAAATACTTTGTGTTAAAATAGCTGGCGTGGCTTTGGTTTTTCCTGACCAGGTCTCGACTCACGGAGCCACCTGGCACACTTTCCTCCATGGAGCTCTCCTACTGAGGGAAGCGCTATGGAGAGCAAATCCTTGCCAGCATCCCTCTCTCACCCACACTGACTGTTTGGAACACCCCACCCAGAATGATGTCTCTGCACACCCTGGAGCCCAGAATATTCCCACCAACTTGTGGAACATGTTGCACATGCACAACAATTCCAACAGCAAACATCTGTTTTGCAATATTAGAAGCTAATCTATTTGGCCTGCACAGATGGACCCAGATGCATGGAGAGGAGAAAAGCAATTTCGTTTCACTTGTTAGCAGGGGCTTTGCTGGAGAGTGAACGGCAATTCAAGCCCTACCCTGCTGGTTCCTGGAACCAAAGGAATTATATTGGGCAAAGTCAGGAAAATCTCACCCTTTACTTATAGCATGTTTGGTTCCACAGTGATAGAAGACAGAGCCTAATTCCAAGCATGTGTCTTCATGAAGATTTTATGATCTCTTAAGATCCTGCAATATTCTAATAGGCAAAAATAGAACCTATTACTCTTTGTGCCAACAGATACTTCTTTGGAGTCAACACTCAGTGAAAAAGTTGGGTTGGAAAACAGAACACAAGAGGACAACTGAGATTTGTTTTCCAATTTTTATACTTTTTTTTTTTGCAAAACCGTGAACAATTTATTGGCTTCCTAATATATCCATTCACTCAATTACAAAGCATCTCCTTATTTGCAAATATTACTGTACAGAAATCTTGAAGACCTAACTGATGCCCAATATGAAACATAATTCTTTACCAAAAAAAGTCTATTAAAGTCTCCATATGTGCTTAATCCATCAAATCCATCTGTATTATAGGGCCCAGCTCAAATGATATTCCCTCCAGACAATCCTGTTAGATACCCATAGCTAGAAGTCCTCCCACTCAAGCTCCATAATATTTCATCTGTTTTGTCCATAGACATTCATTTCTTTTTTCTTTATATATTTAATGTTAATGTCTTATATCCCCTACCAGACTATAAGCTCTTTGAGATCAGAATAAATAGCAAGCATAAAAGATAATATTAACCAGTATGATTTGTGAGTCTTGCTATGATTTTACACACTTTGTCATAGTCTACCTCAGAGAGTTGTGATGAGAACATATACAATTACCCCTTTTTAAATATGAGGAAATCAAGGCTTGAGAATTAATTCATTTTTTCAAATTCAGATATCTGGTGAGAGGGAGAAGATTGGAAGCCCAGTCTAAAGGCCATGTGCTTGCCCACTGTGCAATACTGTCTAAGTTATCTGTATAGCCTCCACACCTCCCAGCACAATGCTTTGCACAGAGTAAGTGCTCCATAAATATTAAATATGTAAATATTGTATTAATTGTATCTTGTTTCTGCCTTTTACTGTGACATGACTGCTACCAAGTGATTTGGCAAGAGTATGGTTGGAGATAGATGACGAGAGAATAGGACTCCAGCCTTGACTTAGGACACTAATTTCCTGTGTAAAAATAAATAGAACCCTTAACTCTGTTCAACATTATTGCGCATTCTGGATAGGTGAGAAATTTAATATCTGTTGCACCTACTTTACAAGGTGGGTAGTAATAATACAAGTAGTTGCTGTCTATTGGGAGCCTTTTATGAGACACGTCCTCTGCTGGATACATTACACGTACATTACTCCATGACACATGGTAGTTAATATTCACTTGATACATGGAGTAACTGAGGCTCAAAGAGGGTAAGTGATGAGTAAGGGTCACAATCAAGGTTACTCCAAGTCTTCTGACACCCACTTTAATATTTTTTATGCTGCAAATGGTGAAAGCATTTGGTATACACATGTTTCAGAGACACCTAAACACCAGTTTGTTCACTCAGTGTTTAAAGCTGCTCATATTTTAGAGCCCCTGAAAAGGACTTCCAGACTCTCTGAAAGAAAAGACCTCAACTTATTTTCCAACCATTCTCTCTTGCCTAGAAAAGTGGATTTCAAAGTTGAGATCTTCATGTAACAGACGATGTAGTAATGTAAATAATATGAATTCCCGTTTTCAACAAATTATCCACATGCTGTGGCTTTAAAATATGGAGAAAATAAAGGAAGCTATTTGTAGATACCCCTCAGGAAATATGGATTCATATGATTAAAAGTTGAATAAAGTATATAATATGACTCATGGTCTTCTTGTTATGGTTTGGGGATTGGCCTTTATACCTGTGACCCATCAGTAGATCAATTTATTTCTATTTTCTTCCTTTTTCAACCTCAGTAAAGACTCACCAAATAGGTTAACTGAGTAGGCATGAAATGAATAATGTATTGGGGAACATAATTTTAAATTTTTCTCAACTTTATCAACCCTGCTCTCTTGTGCAAGCCACAAGAGTTCTCTATGGCTTCATTTTGTTTTCATTGTAAGGGAGGAAATTAGAGAGTTGACTTTATAGAGATATTGTGGGTATCAAATAGAACAGTGCGTGTAAATATTTTACAAACATGAAACCCATTACAAGAATAAGGAAAGAGGAATGAGAATCACTGAATTTTGTATTGATGCCCACTTTGTGCTACTCTAGATGTAGAGCTGCTTTAACTTGGCTTAGGTTCTTATCCATTGAAAACAGGTGAAAACCCCTAGACACTCAGTCATAAACTTAACCATGCTCAGAAGGTTGAAGACTATGTAGGTGAATTTTTTTGAATTTCCTTTATTTTTTTCTGCCTGTGTATCATTTATCAATTGCTGCATAATAGATCATACCAAAACTTAGTGACTTAAAACAACCACCATTTTATTCAGGATTTTGTAGGTTGGCAATTAGGGCTGAGCTCTACTGGGCAGTTCTTCTGCTGGTCTTATCTGGAGTCAGTCTTGCAGCTGCAGTTGCCTGGCAGGTCAACTGGGCAGCAGTCTAAGTTGGCCTGACTCACAGGTCTGGTGAGTGGTTGATGCTGGCCTCTGGCTGGGCTATATGTCTCTAGCAGACAATCTGGGCTTCTTTACATGGTGGTAGAATCCTAAGACTGCAAGCCTCAAATGCAAAGTTACCCCTTCATCATGTTCACTGCAGTCCCATTGGTCAAAACAAGTCACACAGTCAATCCCAGAGTCAAAATGAGAAGGGACTACACAAGGGCATGGACCCAGGCAGGCAGGATTCATCAGGGTTATTACTGTAACAATCTACCAGAGGCATGAAATCCATAATCATTTCAAGGCTTAGTTGAATTATTTCAGAATCTAATTTTATCTATTTCTTCTTCCTTCTTCTTCTATACAAGTTATCCATGGGTGACTAATGCAAACTAGATATTGATAATTATATAAATACGTTCATCTTTATAGAATTTTGTGTTTTCTTTTTTTTTTTTTTTTTTCCTCAGTTACTGTAACTTCACCCTTCCAGGCAATACTTGGGAGAATCAGGTGACAGCGTTTTTAATGAGAGGATTTTTGTATATTCATATAAGTATTCAGTGCCTTCATCTTTTTTTTCTTTTTTGCGGTATGCGGGCCTCTCACTGTTGTGGCCTCTCCCACTGTGGTGCACAGGCTCCGGACGCACAGGCTCAGCGGCCATGGCTCACGGGCCCAGCCGCTCCACAGCATGTGGGATCTTCCTGGACCGGGGCACGAACCCATGTCCCCTGCATCGGCAGGCGGACTCTCAACCACTGCACCACCAGGGAAACCCAAATTTTGTTTTTCAAAGCACTTTCATATACCTTCTTTTGTTGGAAAATGTCATTATCATCCTTCATATATATATATATATATATATATATACATTATATATGTGTGTGTGTGAGTGCATGTGTGTGTGTGTATAACAATAGAACTTACTAGAGTTAACATACTTGGCCAAGTTCTCACAACCGGTGAGTTTGAGCAATCAAGTACAAAACTGAGATCTTTGGACTGAAAATATCAAGGTCCTTTTACATAGAAAGCTGATAATTAATACATACAGTTCAGTTAGTATGCCTTACAATTTAGGCACTATTATAATTACATCATATGTGATATGAAATTGGGAATAAAGATATAATGGGATTAGCCAGGGTCACTATTTAGTGAACATCAAAGCTAAGACTCAGCCTAAAGCCCACACTTTAAATATCATTTATGTTATTTACATAATTGCTTGATTCTCATGCTGGTCTCACCTTCTATAGAAGCTAAATATCTGCAAAAAGTAAGTCTTCACACTTTGGAATTAAACAATACCATTGATTGTTAAGCTGACTTACACTGTCTCCCATTAAGTATAGCTGATGAAAACTTCCTCATTTTAACCATCACCACACATCCTTCATGCTGATGGGAAATCATGGAGTTTTACACTGCTAAAATGAGAAGGTACCACGGATAACTTGTTTTTGACGAGCTGCAGAATATTTTGTTCAAAAGAGATCTTAAACGGAAGCCAAATTGATAAAACCGAGAGAAAATGAAGAATTCTTGAAATTCAGTAGGTATGTGCCAGTAACAGAGCCTTTTGGAACACATAGGTTCTTGCAGTCCTGGGCCCAAAAAAGTGAGTCATTTGTTCAAGGTTATGTGGCTAGCCAAAGATAGAGTCAAGGCCAGAATTCCTGTTTTCTGGATACCGAAACCATACCCTTTTGTCTTTTCTTGGGGCCCCTCCACCATCAACAGAATAAAATGAAGGGGTGATGGGCCTCCTAAGTGACCAGTTTACTACTGGTCTTCTGCAGGATCCTTAGTGAGAGACTAAATTTTAGAACTGAGTGTTTACAATGATTCCTGCCTCTCTCCAGGACCTTTTGCCCAACAAGAACTGTTGTTCATTCAACAGTCCTTACCAGTAGCCATAGGTATATTTTCAGAGAATGCCCCAAAGCTGTAAATCTGGCCTTTGCTTTTACCAGTGATTTAGGTGTAGCAAAAGAATAGAACACAAAGCTTGGAGATCTGTGAATGTCCTCTTATTTTTTCTTTGCAGGTCATTCGTGTTAGAGCAGTCACTTTGAAGTTGGTACATTTTTGCTGAAATAAACAGAGACCTAGAAAAATTTCTCTAGCAAAACCCACACTGAGCATACTCCATAGAGTTTGTAGAGCTTGGGGCTTACCACTCAGGTGATAGATCTGTGTAGCCACCCAGATGCCTTGGATCTTTTATCTTTTGGTTATCCTAAGAAAAAGAGCATGCATAGTCTGTCCCAAACTTTAAATAAAGTGCTTAAAGTAAGTTTATAGATGAAGCTGGGGATTCTTTTCTGCATCCCAGTCTTCCTATCAATTCATGAAAAATATTAGAGAAGGAAGTAGGGTAAGAAATTAGCAAAATAAGAAGTACAAATGTTTTTGGATGTGTAACAGTAGCATCTGAGCATTGGTTTAGACCAGTGCTTCTCTAATGGCATATGAATCACTTGAGGATCTTGTTAAAATGCAGATTCTGATAGGCAGGTTTGGGTCAGGGTATGACAAAATGCATTTCACATAAGGTCCTGGGTGATGTTGAGTGGTTGTCTATAGACCGCACTTCAAAAACCAAGTTGGCAGATTATACGATTTTCCAAAACGTGTTGCTCATCTCTGGGATGGTTTATATGCTTCCCACCTCATTGATGTCAAGCTTGACTATGTATGTCAGTTTAGCCATGAAATGGGCAGAAGTGATGTGTGTTTTTTCCTAGTAGAGGTACGAAGAGGCAATATTTGTCTTTCTGTGATTTCTTTTCCTTCTTCAATACAACTAGCAATGATCTAGACAGATGTGTCTCAATCAGCCTGGGTCTGGGAATAAAGATACATAGAACAAATCTATAGTCTACTGACTGAGTAAGGTAGCATGGGCAAGAAATAGAAAATCTTCATTGATGTAAACCACTGAGGCTATTTGTTACTGCAGTATAACCTAGCATATTCTGACTGATGTAAGCCATGTTGTATTGTATACATGTATTGTACCAGGTTTAAAGAACCATCTTCCATCACTTACCTTACTGGGGATATTGGCCAAGATATTTAACTTTTCTGGACCTCAGCTACCTCATATGCAAAATGTGAATAAAATCTGCTTTCCTGAAGGTAGAATTCTGGCTCTCTTGAAATGCATTTCTTCCTTGATATTTGAAGCTGAATGCTTCTATAGTTTAAGATCCCTCCCAAGAAAAAAATCACCTCGAGGCAAAGATATCCAGTCTTTAGCATAGCAAGGCCAATATCTAAGACATTGCAAGGCCTAATCTTGTCTGCAGAAACAGAGAAGCTTTCAGCATCAACTGTCACATCCAAAAATGGAAAAAAAATTAGAATTAATGAGACACACAGCCCAGAGCTAAAGTCCTATGGAAAAACTAAATCATACAATAGCTGCTATAACCCCAGACACAGTTTTGTATTCCCCTTTCATAGCTATATGCAATTGGCAAGAAAGTGCTCTATTGGGGGATTTTACTTTTACCTCAGACTTTGGCCAAAGACCATAATTACCCAGGAAGTAGGGTGGTTTTGCTCACCAGTAGACATGTGTGCATGCTTCTAGCTAACCAAACCCAGAACAATTTTTTATAGACACAGCAAGAGTATTACATCTCAGGGGGTGTTTTCATAGAGCTCTTCTCAAAAAGTTGGGTCTCTAGTCCTTCCCAGTACCTCACCGGTTGCCAGGCAAAACAGATCTGTCTGCATGCCAGTTTGATCAACTGGAAATACTTCAGTTAAAGCACCAGACCAGCCTCTCGCCAAAGTTATACTTGATGGAAATCGGGCCCAATGGCTACACTTTAGCTATTTAACGTTATTTCAGGTAAGATTTCTCTTTTTGTAGCATCACGAAGGGATTTTTTAACACAATTTCCCTACTTGTAAAATTAAGCCATTTGCCAAAATTATCATGGTGGACATTTCTGACTTTGCATCACCTGCACATCTTTTATGTTCAGGAGGAATTCCATGTCTTTGAATGTCAATGGTATATGGTATATGTCAATGGTATATGGATATTCCTTTCCATCACCTATGTCTGCTGGAGACTGTGTTTGGGGACTGAAGTGTGGTCAGTGGAGACTGACTCCTAGTGGAGACTGTGGATCTTGAGGATATGGTGGAAAGGTACAGGCTCAGAAAGGCATTATGGCAGCATGGCAGAGAGGGTGTGACATGACTAGTCTAGTGATGTTGCAGGAAGCATCTGAGGTTGGGGGCTTAGCAGCAGAGGGGCAAGTATATAGGGCAGTGGTGATTGGGGCAGTGGGGCAGTAGTGCAGGGGTGCTATCCAGAGGTGATGGTACAAAGCAGTGATGGTATAAGTGGCCTTTCCTGGAGGTGGGCCTTGGCTAGACTTGCTCCCCTTAATAAGTCTACTTTCCGGGGTTCCTGTCTTTCCTGAGAAGACATTACAGTATATATTTTTCCTACTTGAGTTAAAAAGAGTCATATTCTTGTCACCAAATGCCTTTACTAATAAAATGCTTTATTTCTAAAATTCTCAGGTTTAACTTCTGAGAATTTTAATTTTGTAATTCTTCATGAATTTTTCCCCTGAATTTGATCTTTTCTTAAAAGTCTCCTACTCATCTCTCGAAGTTTTATCAGGTCCTCCATTTAACACTGGGACATACAGTCATGCTATATTTTATTGGCATGCCACTCAAAGAAACAATTTTCTTTTATGAGACTGTTAAAGAAGTCTATTTAAACCTTTAGAAATCACATATAGCATCTGAGTTTAAAAATATTAACAGTATTTTCAGGAAATTATGATGGAATAATTGAATGTCCATCTATGTGCAAAAACAAACATCATATTATGAAATTAACCTAAAATAAATCTTGATCTAAGTTTAGAACCTAAAACTATGAAATTCTCGAAGAAAGCATAGAAAAAAAACTTTCTCTGACTTTGTTAGGAGATTTCTTAGATGTTACACAAAAGCACAATCCAGAAAAGAGAAAATAATAAATTGTGTTTAATTCAAATTAAAAACTTCTGCTCTTCAAAAGACACTCTTAAGGGGACTTCCCTGGTGGCACAGTGGTTAAGACTCTGCACTCCCAATGCAGGGGGCCTGGGTTCGATCCCTGGTCATGGAACTAGATCCCACATGTATGCCACAACTAAACAGCTGGTGAGCCTCAACTAAGGAGCTCATGTGCTGCAACTAAGGAGATAGTGAGCCGCAACTAAGGAGCCCGCCAGCCACAACAAAAGAGCACACGTGCCACAACTAAGGAGCACGCCTGCTGCAACTAAGACCCAGAGCAACCAATAACAACAAGAAAAAAATACTCTTAAGGAAATGGAATAATGGGCCACAGACTAGGATAAAATATTTGCATAGCACATACCTGATAAGATACTTATAGCCAGAAACAATAACAGCAAAATCTCCAAAGTTTTGAAAAAGGGAAAATTGTAGAAACCAAAAAAATCAGTAATTCCCAGGAGCTGTGTGTGTGGGCTGAGTGGTATTTGATTACAAGAGGGCACAAGGGAATATTTGGGGGTGATGGACAGTTCCATGTCTTAATTGTGGTGGTGGTTATACAAATATAAGCATTTGTCAAACCCACAGAATTGCTCCCTAAAAAGAATGAATTTTACTCTATGTAAATTATACTCAAAACCTGACTTTAAAAATATTAACAGTAAAGTATTTTCTCTCAAATTAAGTACTACAGAATTTATTCTTTGACAACTATTTATTGAGTACCTCTTATGTGTCAGATCTGTTCTAAATGCACAAAAACATAGTGAGTGAAATACCCAGGAAACACTGCCTTTATGGAGCCTACATTCTATCAGGGGAGGCAGTGAATAATAAATGTGATAAATAAGCTAGGAACATAAAACAATACTTCTCAGACTTTACCATACATAAGAATCTAGTTGGCTTATGGAAACATAGATCCCTGTGCTCCACCCTGGTAATTCTGATTCAGCAGGTCTAGAGTGGACCCTGAGAATTTGCATTTCTAACAAGTTCCCAGGTGATGCTGACATTGCTAGTCAGCGGACCACACATTGGGTAGTTTTGACATAGGATGTTAGAATAGGGTGCTATGAATAAAAGAAAAACCATGACTAAGCGTGTGATGGGAAGGAGGTCTGGGAAGGCACAGATTGCAATTTTAAATAGTACGTCTCACTGAGCAGCAAATTTTGGGCAGAAGCATGAAGAAAGGGAAAGAATTAGTTGTAAAGATACTTGTGGAAAAGGATTTTTAGCTGAATGAACAGTCAGTACCAAGGCCCTAAGGCAGGGGACGTGTCTATGTTTTTCCAAGAACAAAAAGGAGGCCAATGTGATAGGGGTAGGAAGAGTAAGAGGGAGGGTGGTAAGAGGTGTGTTCAGAGGGATAGTTATAGGAGGACAGTGGTCAGAGCAAGTTAAGGCCTTTCACGTTTGCTCCAAGTAAAACATGAATCCATTGGAGGGTTTTGAACAGAGGGTGACATCATCTGACTAATGTTTTAAAAAAATCCACTCTGGCCACTGTGTTGAGAATAGACAAGAATGAAAGCAAATCAATCACCTAAGACACTGTTTGAGTAATCTACATGAGAGATGACTGTGGCTTGGATCAGAGTGGTAGAAATTGTAGTGGAAAAAATTGACTACATTTTGAATCTATTTTTGATGTAAAGCCAATAAGGGTCCTTGCTGGATTAGATTTCAAGTATGGGAAAGACAGGGGTCAAGAGTGACTCCAGGATTTCAGACTTGAGCAATATCCATCAATATAATGAAGCTAATCATTGAATAGATGGATATTTGTCGTATTAAGCTATTTTTATTTGACCTGTCATTTCCTAGTCCAGGGAAAAAAGAAAAAAATGAAACAGAGTGAAGAAAGCCTCTGTGAATTATCAGCTATCATAAAGAGAAACAGTCTACAATTATTGGAGTCTTGGAACAGAAGAGAAGGAGAAAGGGGCAGAAAGCTTATTTCAAGAAATGATGGCTGAGAACTTCCCAAATCTGGGGAAAGATTTGAAAATCCAAGTTCATAAGGCTCATAAGTCCCCCAAAAGATTCAACCCAAAAGGATCTTCTACAGCATACATTATAATGAAACTGTAAAATCAGACAAAGAACAGCAAGAGAAAAAAAGTTTCTCACATAAAAGGAAACTCCCATAGGCTATCAGTGGATTTATCAGCAGAAATCTTGCAGTCCAGTGGAGGAGAGAGTGGGATTACATGTTCAAAGTACTCATAGAATAAAAAAGCCAACCAAGAATACTTTATTCAGCAAATTTGTCCTTCAGAAATGAAGGTGAAATAAAGACTTTCCCAGGTGAACAAAAGTTCATTACCACTTGTCTTGCTTTACAAGAAATGCTGAAAGGAGTTATTCAAGCTGAAATAAAAGGATACTAACTGGTAACATAAAACCATATGAACATATAAAATGCACTGGTAAAGATGAGTAGATAGTCAAATTCATAATACTCTAATATTGTGACATGGTGGTGTGTTAGTTACTTGACTGTAGTATAAAGGCTAAAAGACAGAAGTATAAAGCCTAACTATAGTAACAGTAATTTATTAATGGATATATAATATAAAAAGGTGTAAATTTTGGCATCAAAAACATAAAATGTGGGGAGGGGCAGTATAAGGTTAGAGTTTTGGTATTTGATTGAAGTTAAGCTGTTATCAGCTAAAAATACACTGTTATAAATATGTTTTATGTAAGCCTCATGGTAACCACAAAGCAAAAACCTACAAAATATACACAGAAGATAAAGAGAAGTGAATCAAAGCATACCACTACAGAAAATCAGCAGTTCACAAAGGAAGACAGTGAGAGTAGAAAGTAACAAAAGAACTACAAAATAGCCAGAAAACAAGATGGCATTAGCAAGTCCTTACCTCCCATAATTACTTTACATGTGAAGGGATTAAATTCTCCAAACAAGAGGCATAAAATGGCTAAATAGGTAAAACAACAAGATCCAATTATGTGTTACCTGCAAGAGGTTCACTCAGCTTTAAGAATTCACATAGGTTAAAAGTGAAGGGATTGGGGCTTCCCTGGTGGCGCAGTGGTTGGGAGTCCGCCTGCCAATGCAGGGGACACGGGTTCGTGCCCCGGTCCGGGAAGATCCCACATGCCGTGGAGCAGCTGGCCCCGTGAGCCATGGCCACTGAGCCTGCGCATCCAGAGCCTGTGCTCTGTAACGGGAGAGGCCACAACAGTGAGAGGCCTGCGTACCGGGGAAAAAAAAAAAAAAAAAAAAAAAAAAAAAGTGAAGGGATTGAAAAAGATATTTCATGCAAGCCAAAGGGAGCAGGGGGGGTTATAGTTATATCAGACAAAATAGACTTTAAGTCAAAAACTGTAACAAGAGACAAAGTAGGTCATTATATAATGATAATTCATCAAGAGTATGTAACAATGGTACCCAGGGTGAGAGCGCCTAAATATATTAAGCAAATACTAACGTATCTGAAGGAAGAAATAGACAATAATACAATAACAGTAGGGGACTTTAATATCTCAGTTTCAACAATGGATAGGTCATCCAGACAGAAAATCATTAAAGAAATGTTGAAATTGAATTATACTTTAGAACAAATTGACCTAACAATCATATACAGAGCATTCCATTCAACAGTAGCAGAATACAAATTCTTCTCAAATACATATGGAGCATTCTCCAGGGTAGATAATATGTTAGGGTACAAAAGAAGTCTTAACAAATTTAAGAAGATTGAAAATATATATGCAGCAAACATCATTGTTCCAAAATACATGAAGCTAACATTGATAGAATTGAAGGGAGAAATAGACAGCTGTAAAATAATAACAGAAGACTTCAATATCCCACCTTCAAAAATGGATATAGCAAGACAGAAATAAGCCCTTACATATATGGTCAAAAGATCTTCAACAAAAATGTCAAGACCATTCAATGAGTTAGGACAGTCTTTTCAACAAAACATTCAAAAGAATGAAGTTGGATCCTTATCTTACACCATATACAGAAAACAACTTGAAAAGGATCAAAGATCTAAATGTAAGAACTAAAACTGTAAGACGCTTTGAAGGAAACATAGGGGGAAATTTTGATGACATTGGATTTGACAATGATTTCTTGGATATGACACCAAAAGCATAGGCAGCAAAAATAAATAAATTAATAAATTAATTAATTAGACTGTATCAGAATTAAAGGTTTGTGCATCAAAAGAAACTATCAACAGAGTAAAAGGGCAACCCACAGAATGGGAGAAAATATTTACAGATCATATACCTTATAGGGGTTTAACACTCAGAATACATAAAAAAATTCCTACAGCTCAACTATAACAACAAAATAAATCAAATAATTTAAAAAGGGAAGAACTTGAATAGACATTTCTCCAAAGAAGACATACTAATGGCAGACAGTTGCATGAAAATATGCTTAACATCACTAATCACTAAGGAAATGAAAATAAAAACCACAATGAGATAATACTTCACACCCATTAGAATGACTGTCATTAAAAAACATAGTAAGTGTTGGCAAGGATGTAGATAAATTTGAATACTTGTGCACTTCCAGTGGGAGTGTAAGATGCTGCAGCTGCTACTGAAAACTGTATAGCAGTTTCTCAAAAAACTGAAAATAGAATTATCATATGATCCTGCAGTTCCACTACTAAGTATGTACTCAAAAGAATTATAAGCAGGAAGTTAAACAGACATTAGTAGACCCATGTTCATAGTAGCTTTGTTCATAATAGCCAAAAAGTAGAAAGAACTCAAGCATCCTCAACAGAAAAGTGGATAAATCAAATGTGGTATATACATACAGCGGAATACTATTTAGCCTTAAAGAGGAATGAGATTCTGACACATGCTACAACATGAATGAAACTTGAAGACATTAGGCTAAGTTAAATTGGCTAATCACAAAAGGACAGATACTACATGATTCTAGTTATGTGAGGTACCAAGAGTAGTCAAATTCACAGAGACAGAAATTAGAATGGTAGTTGTCAGTAACTTGATAGAGGGGCAAAAGATGGGTTATTGTTTAATAGGTACAGTTTCAGTTTTGTGAGATGAAAAAAGTTCCAGAGATAAATAGTGGTGATGATTGTAAAACAATGTAAATGTACTTAATGTCACTAAACTGTACACTTAAAGATGGTTAAAATGGTGAAAAATTAGTAGTGGTCAGCTGTCAAATATGGAGAGTTTAGGTACAAAAATAGAACACATCTATTGTGCTTGGCAATTTGGGTGACATTTATAATGTCTGCAGGTTAAGTGGGGCAATGGAAGCATGTGTCTGCAGAATGAATAGAAGGTGAAAAGAAATGACGAGGAGGATGGGCAGCTCTAGTGAGAAGTTTGGCAAAGTTGTTAAAAGAGAGAGTTTCTACCATGGTAAATTTATTCCAGAACCTCGGGTGTATTGTTACCGCTACATTGCACTTTCTTTCCCCGGCTTCAGAATAGGCCAACTTAGTAAAGTAACAGATTTCAAAGGGTGGCCTAGGCAATTTATAACTTTTTGATATTTTACTGTAAAAAAATGGTTTCCCTATACTAACACTACCATTGCTAATAAAAGCAATGACTTTTTACTAGGTTCTACCACTAGTTTAAAAATATTATTTTTTATTTTCAGAATGATCTGGCCACGCAAGCATTATTACCTCCTTTGCAGATTAAAACAAATTAAGTTGAGTAACTCCATGGTCACAAAGCAAGTGTTCAAACGACTGCTTGTGTAATTTGAAGCTAGCGTTCCTGACCTCCAGAGTGTGGCTACAGAGTGATGATCGTTAGATCTGCTTGCTCACTGGGGGGGCAGGGACATGAAACAATGCCATTTATCGTGTGACAGTCTACCCATGGCACCTCGCACAAATAGGTTCTAGGTGGGTAAACATTACAGGCACAAGAGAAGTACCCATCAAGGACTAAGGCAACTTAGAAAGAAAGATGGACGGGCAAGGATATAGAAACCCAGTGAATCTGACACAGACACATTCCATCATGGTTTTAAAAAAAATAAAAGAAGCTATTAAAGTACCAAAGACATGACCTTTATTCTCCATGGAGCACAGTTGTAGAGTTGCTTTGGGTCTCCCCAGTTTCCGTGAGAAAATCCTGGCTGGCAGGGCCCCCTGATGAAAGAGAAATGACTCTGTGTGAGATTTAGAGCATTTCTAATTTGAAAGCAAACCTAATTGCACATACTAGTTATACATACACCATGTGGAAATAATAAGTGTACTTATGATGGAAATGTTTGCTTCATTTATTATACTAGGAGTTTTTCCAAGAAATGGAAACAACTGTTAGAAGTGACATTAAATATTTAACTGAGTTTCTTTTTCTTCTTTTTCTTAGTATTTTTTATGAATACATATTTTAAAATATTACTACCCCACAATAAAGCACATGGCTCCTGATTTGTGGGGGTATTGCGTGAGCTTATAAGGGAGAGATTTATCTCCAGAAAACATATGTAATATCAGAATATGACACGAGTGAAAGCTGAGACGTGAAATTGTGTTCTTCAAGAATTTTGAGATCTGTAGGAAATAGCCTTCGACCCCTCCACCATGAGATAGAATTTTTCTAAGTTAGGACTTTGAATAGAAGTTCGAGTATGGTAACAACTTAGATTGGGTGGTTGTTTTCTGAAGTGGGTGACCAAATAACTTTAAATTTTCACAGTGAAATTGAAGAAAGCCCACCCTTTGATGGACACTGTTAGACAGAAAGATTTGAAAATACATTTGTGAGGAACCCACCCATCCATGAAATGTGTGAATTCTATTTAAAATACCAGGAATGTGGTATTTTATGTTGGGGTATGAACGATACAGGAGTTAGCAATGCTGCATCACAAACCACCCCAAAATTCTATGACTAAAAACAATAAGCATTTATCATTGCTCATGATTGGGTTGATTGTCAGTTTGGGCTGACCTCACCTGGCCTTCCTCTTGCATGTGCACTCAGCTATGGGCCAAGAAAACAATCTGGCTGATATTGGTGGGGCTCTCTTACTGTTTGGTGATTGCTTTGTGGCTGGGCAGTCATGGATAACCTCAGCTCTTTTTTTTTTATTGAAGTATATTTGATTTACAGTGTTGTGTTAAGTTCTGCTATACAGCAAAGTGACTCAATTATACATATATATATTCTTTTTCATATTCTTTTCCATTACAGTTTATCACAGGATATTGAGTATAGTTCCTTGGGCTATACAGTAGGACCTTGTTGTTTATCCATCCTATATATACTAATTTGCATCTGCTAATCCAAAACTCCCAATCTTTCATTCCCCCACCCCCTCCCCTTTGGCAACCACAAGTCTGTTCTCTATGTCTGTGAGTCTGTTTCTGTTTCATAGATATGTTCATTTGTGTCGTATTTTAGATTCCACATATAAGTGATATCATATAGTATTTGTCTTTCTCTTTCTGACTGACTTCGCTTAGTATGATAATCTCTGGGCCCATCCATGTTGCTGCAAATGGCATTACCTCATTCTTTTTTGTGGCTGAGTAATATTCCATTGTGTATGTGTGTGTGTGTGTGTGTGTGTGTGTGTGTGTATATATATATATATATATATATATATATATATACCACACCTTCTTTATCCATTTGTCTGTTGATGGACATTTAGGATGGATAACCTCAGCTTTGTTCCATGTGATCTCATCATTCATTTGGCTAGCCCAAGCTTATTCACATGGTGGGTGATGATTTCAAGAGAGTGAGAAACTCTTCCTTCCTCTGCTTCACTTCCCTACCTCCAAACATACATACATACACACACATACAGACACCCACACACACCAGCTGAAAATTATAGAAAGTTGAGTAAGCAAATATTTACCAGAAATAGGATAAATGAACACTGAAGGGATAAAAGTCATACATAGGCAATTTTAACACATCTTTCTCCAATAGACAAAGCAAGCAAACATTAATAAAATTAAAAGGGAAAATTTGAACAATTTGTTTAATGAACTTGACCTAACAGCCATGAGTGGAACACAGCACCCTACAACTGCCAAGTACATATTCCTTTCAATCTACATGGGGCATATATAAAAATTGACCTTATACATGGCTACAAACAAAATTTCAGAATATTGGAGTTAAGTTTGTGGTTAGATTTAGGGTTAAGGTAAGTGTTAGGTTTAGGCCAGAAGTTAGGAATAGCTCTATGCTTATCTTTAAGTTAAGGGTTAGCTTTTAGATGTAGGGTTACTATTTAGATTAGGTTTAATTTGGATTAGTGTTAGATTTAAGATTAGGGTTAGCATTAGTTTTAGTGTTAGAGTTGGGACCAGAACAAGTATTAGGTTTATGGTGAGGATTAGTGTTGGGATTTGAGTTAGAGTCAAAGTTAGGACTAGGTTTAATGTTTGTCTTAGGGTTGGGTTTGTAGTAGAGTTAAGGGTAGTATTTGGTTTAAGACTGGGATAGATAAATAGGCCAATGATGCAAAGCTGAAAACACACTTGATTTATAAAAGGTGGCACTGTAGAGTAGTAAGCAAGTATCTTTTTAATGGCAGTCATGGGACAAGTGGGTACTACAGGGGAAAAATGATTTGGAACCCCTACTTCACATTATTCTTAAAAATCATATTAAATTGGAGTGTAGTCCTAAATGAAAAAAACAAAACAAAAACAAAATAGAGATTTTAGAAAACAAGAACTTATTTTCCTGACAATGAGGAAGGGAAAAATTTTTAAGATAAGAAAAAAAAAGATTGATAAATTGTACATGAACAACTGTGGTTAATCCAAAGTCACGATTAAGAGAGTAGAAAGGCAAATCACATGTGGGAGATGTTTCAACACATACAGCCAAAATGACTTGTCTTGAGGATAGATAAAGAGCATGTATAAACTAATAAGGAAAAGAAAGACAACCTAAGAGCCAAAAGATTTAAATCGATCCTCAATAACAGTATGCAGATTTGTGAGAGAATGGAGCAATAGAAACTTTCAAATGCTGCTGGTAAGAGAATAAATTGTTGCAGTCACTTTGGAAAATAGATTGTTGGCATGAGTTCTAGTTGAAGATATATAGGCCCTATGACCAAGTAATGCCACTGGTATAGGGAGCAATACGGATACAAAATTGTGTAATTATGTACACAGGGACAGAAGTTCATGAATATTCATAGTAGCTTTATTTTGTTTTTAATAGCCTGAAACTTGGAAATAATCCAAATTGCATCATTGGTAGAATGGATAAACAGAGTGACTGAAAAAAGCCAGACACAATAGAATACCTACAGACTGGATCCCATTTATTAGGGCTCAATAACAAGAACAATTAAGCTACCTTGCTTAGGGTTGCATCCTTAGATAGCAAGGGGATGATGATAATAAGGTCAGAAGAAGCAGTGATCAAGAAAGTGGGAGACTCCCACATTGTTGGCCATTTCATAATCTGCATAATGAAATATACATAGGTATTTTCTTTACAATAATTTATTAAATTGTATGTTTTGGTGGACTTTTTGGTAAGTATGCTATATATATATCACAGCCAAAAGGTTAAAAACTGTATTATTTTAATGACCACAATGCATTTCAAGATTTGGACTTACAATATTTTATTTAATGATTTACCTCATTGTTAAACATATACATTGCCTTCTCTTGTTTCTCCTGCTCAAAACAGTGTTTCTACAGACAAATCTTTATGGATATGTTTTTTACTGGTTTGTCAGAATAAATTCCTAGAAGAAAGACTGGGCCAAGCCATATGGAGTTTTAACATGTTCTTGATATAAAATTTTTTCCAGAAATACTGTGCAAGCTGCATTCCCCATAATGTAAGGATTTCTGAATCATTGCACAATTGCCAGTGTCAAATATCATAGTTTAAACAATACCTGATTGTTTTAATTTGCATTTATTTTACTTCTACCTAGTAAAATGAAACCTTTTTTAAAGTAGAGCATAGTGTTCAGATTGAGGGATCAAGAGTCAAATTGCTGAGATTCAAATTCTGGTTTTAACACTCACTCACTGTATGGCTTTGGGCTTGTTACCTAATCTCTTTGAGGGTCAATTTCCAAACACGTATTAGAGTAAAAGTTGTTGTGATAGTTAAATAAGTTTATCCATGTAATAAATAAAGCACACTTCCTGGCACATTTTAAGTCCTCTGTAAATTAAATGTGTGTTAGATGAAGAATTGGCGAGTTGGAGCACTGGAGGGAGGAGGGAGCAGTGGAGGAGGCTAGGAAGGAGAGGAGATGGAAGGGAGGGAAAGAGAAAAGAAGGGGGGGATGG
>NW_006775780.1:2914834-2925928 GCF_000442215.2 Lipotes vexillifer | reverse complement strand
GAAAGAGAAAAGAAGGGAGTGATGGAAGGAAGGTGGTTGATGGAGGAAGGGAAAGATGTTTTACGGGGAGGGAGGAAAGAAAGGAGGACGATTTGGGGATGGGAAAGTACAGGCTGATGGAGGAAGTTCTGAGGGAGTGATGGATCAAATGATAGAGAGTATGGTAGAGGTTACCAGTTCTATATTCCTTCTTGACAACTTCTAATCCTTTCAAGAATTCAATTTTCAAAGTTTAAAAAACAATGTGGAGATAGGCCTTATTGTTGTCAGGTGCAAATGATCAAGGCTTTGGAGGCGGACAGTCCTGGTTCTATCAGTCTTTAGCTATGTACTCTGGGACAAAGTCCTTTTTGAACTACCTGTATAAAATAGAGCCGGTGACATCTAATGTTCAATGCCTATGTAAGAATTAAGTAAGATACGGGACTTCCCTGGTGGTCCAGTGGGTAAGACTCCGTGCTCCCGCTTCAGGGGGCCTGGGTTCAATCTCTGGTTGGGGAACTAGATCCCGCATGCATGCCGCAACTAAGAAGCCTGCATGCCACAACTAAGAGTTAGCATGCTGCAACTAAGAGTCCGCATGCTGCAACTAAATATCCCACATGCCACAACGAAGATCCCATGTGCCACAAGTAAGACCCAGCACAGCCAAAAATAAATAATAAATAAATAAAAATAAAGTCACAGATCAAAAAAAAAAAAAAAGAATTAAGATAGTGTATATGAAGTATATATCTCCAGGCCTGGCTCACAGTATCTCTCCAAAAACGATAATGTTCTCCTTAATGTTGCTGCTAGACAATAGCTCAGAAAGTATTTGAAGTGGCTTAAAATGTTGGCCCTAAAATTAGCAAATGTCAAACATCAGACTGTGATAAAAAAAATTCATCATCTATTAAAGGGACATGTGCCTATAAATGTACGTACGCGAGTGTGTGTTTGTCCATTCAGAGTAGAATGGAACAAAAAAGGTAGATAACATGAGATAAATGGGAAAGTGCTCCTTGACTCATTCTGGGTGTCAGGAAAGTCATGGAAATGCTCAACACTATCCAGCAGTTAAGCAGAATATGGAGGACACAGTGGCACAGCCTACGGCTGAGAAGGTGAGTAGTCTCTGACCACCATCACCATATCCAAGAAAGAGCTGTGATTACCAAAGCCAAGAAGGTCCCGTGTTAGACTAAGGAGCCCTGGAACATGAGGTCATTTCTCTGAAACATCACATCCAGCAACACAGGCCACAGGTTATTCAGGTAACCTCATGGAGACATTATGTTCAATATGGCCATTTGGTTCTGTAAGTTCAATCCCAATGCCAAATCCCATGAAAGTCCTTTATTAACCAAGAGTTAGACATAAGGTATACCATGCTCTTTTTCAGTGGTATTCCAAATATGCTCAAGAATAGCCAAATTTAAATAAAATGAGTACCAAAAATATGAAAGCAAAGGTCAATGTGCGAGTATAAACAGGGACCTTACTTCACAGTGTCAGTGATGCTAGCGAAGTTATTGAATGACTTAGTCAAGCTTGTCAGCCTCCCTGCCATTCCTACAAGTTCTATTCATATGTCCTAAAAGATCCTCAAGCCTAATAGAAGAGAAAAGACACCAGGAATGAGGTTATGTAAAAGAAAAAGGCAGTGTGCTCTCCAGGGAGCTACAACACAGTCTATTTATAAACAGTGGTAAAGCTATACCATGTGAAATATGCAGTAAATATATAGAAAGTTGACAAGTAGGATAACAGACCTGATAAATGAACTTCTTCCCCATAGTTCAAAACAAGTGATGGCTCTAGGGTCTGCTGAAAATCCTTCTACTTTTTTGGCCTAAAAAAACATCAGGCTCAAATACTCAAATGTTTTCCCTCCTGAGACAAATTACCTCCCTCAGCTATGATGTGACCTCCCCTTCTCCTAAAATTGGAAAGCTGGTTTCTAAGTTAGCTTCCTTTGAACCTGTTTACATGAAAGCTACTTATGAAATAATTTAATCCAGTCAAGCTGATAATAATAGCTTTTAAGATTAAAACACAGTAATAAGAAAAGTAAAATCAAGGGGGATTCATTAGTCTAAAAATGATTTTTATCTGTGCTGTTAAGATGCTGTTTGGTCTTACCTTGCAATGATGACACTTCCTTGAGATGTTAAGGGCTTTCATCTAATGTTCTGCAATTGCTATAAATTTTTTTTTTGCAGTGGTAGTATATGGGTTTAAAGGCATGTGTAGCAAAAGGTGCTTACACTTTTTTTCTTCAATTTGGTTGACATTGGAATTTTTAAAAATTTTTATTGGAGTATAGTTGATTTACAATGTTGTGTTAGTTTCACTGTACAGCAAAGTGAATCAGTTATATATGTACATATATCCTTTCTTTTTTAGGTTCTTTTCCCATAAAGGCCATTACAGAGTATTGAATAGAGTTCCCTGTGCTATACAGTAGGTCCTTATTAGTTATCTATTTTATATATATTGTTGTATATATGCCAATCCCAAACTCCCAGTTTATCCCTCCCCCTCCCCCTTATCCCCCAGTAACCATAAGTTTCTTTTCTACATCTGTGACTCTATTTCTGCTTTATAAATAAGCAGATTTGTACCCCCATTTTTTAGATTCCACATATAAACGATATCATATGATTTTTGTATAAATCCTCTGACTTACACCACAGTTGAAGGAGATTTTTAAGATTTTCTCTGAGGGTATTGATCTATGAGCTCTATAGACATCTAAGCTCTAACTTAAATAGGAATGCAAGCACAAAATAGCATTTGGCTCAGAAGTGAAATGTGTGAAAGCTCTGTGTACACGGGTTTATTTTCATAAACAGAGCTGGCAAAGTCGCTTTTGAGGCAGGAAGACATATTTGATGATAACAAGGTGATGGGCGATCCTGTCTTTATGTGAACTGTGACCAAAAGTGGAACAAATTCACACACACACACACACACACACACACACACATAAAAGAGACGGAAGTTTCAGCGTGGAAAGTTGAATGATCTGAATGAGAACACTTAATTTTCTGAATGGGGGAGGTTGTAGTCTCTGACTCATGAATTCCATCACAAGTGTCCTTTAACAGGTACCAAGATCATTTGTATTCTGGTCTTCCTATCCAAAGATTGTGTTTTAAATTTTATTGCTATTTTTCATAGAAAAAAGAAGTGGAGAATAGAGGATATGAGTGCCTGACTGGTCCCATCTCACTGGAGAAGAATAAACAATATTTGAAGTGAAACCAAATTTCATTTTTCCCTTCAGTCTTCATGTTCCTTAAAACATTTATGCATGTGACCATTCTTATTTCTGCTTTAAAGCGAAAATAGACTATTGTTTATCTTTTATTACTCAGCTAATTTGTAGTGATTTTAGAAAATTCGTGCAATACAGGAAGAAATAAAAAGAAAGTAAAAAGCATCCAAATTCCTCTCATCACTCTATTAACAAGTTAACCATTTTCAATATTTTAAGATCATCTTCCTAGATACCTTTCTAGGCTTAAACAGACAATGTCTATATAATTTACATAAGTGGTATTATACAAAAGAAATGCTTTGTCACTTGCTATTTCACTCATCAATATGCCAAGCACATCTATCTAGTTCAATAATACAGACATACCTCATCTTTTTATTATTACTGCATAGTACTCCACTGAATATATCAGCCATATTTCATTTTGCCAGTCTTTAACTGATAAACACTTAGGTTGTGTCCAATTTCTCGCTATAGCAAATGGCCTTGCTATGAAAGTTTCCAAATGCCTTGATTGCCTTCTGCTTCATTGCCCAAGTTCTTGATCTTTTTAGGCCACTTTATCATGTCATATTAAAATCTTGCACCTACCCTCTGAGAGAATACATGCTCTGGAGACAGACTAGTGGGTCTGAATCCTAGGACTCTGACTCAATGGCTCTGCAGTTCTGGACATTATTTTGTATGTTTCTGTGTCACAGTTTCTTAGCTATAAAATCAAGATAGTAATATGCACATCCTAATGTGCTGATGATCAAATAAAATAAACCATTTATAATGCAGAGCATATGTGCTCAATGTATTGCAACTACTGTAATTATTGTTAGCTTCTCATTCACAGTCTCTGAAAAACACATCTGAAAACCATTTCCCATGTCTTCACAATCTTCCCTACTCAAGATTTCCAAATTACATCTTTCACCCACTTGCTTCTTCCAGGCTTCATTTCAGGTTCTAAAATTCCTGGAAGTCATTTATGCTGGATGTTCTAATGTTGAGGAAATTCTACACAGATAAAACAGTCACCAAATGACCATGGCACAAATCCTTGGAGTCATTTTATAGCTCTTTCTCCTGTACGCATGTCCAGTCACTCACAAATTCCTTCCAAGTGCTCCTGTTTCCTCCATGCCCTCCACACCCATCTCTCTGTCCAGCGCCCTATTTCCAGCCCAGGTCAGACCCTGGTGGGCTCACACTCAGACAATGAATTTAAAACCTCCTTTAGGGGAACAATGCTTTCCACAAATGACGTGTCAAATAGAAGGCCAGTACACTAGGCAAGTCGAAGCATTGCTGCTGTTACTGAGTCAGGATCTAGGAGCCTGGAACACCCCCCCCCCTTCCCATTCATCTTCTCCAGATGTCCCCCCAAATAAATGTGCTAATCACTGCTATGGAGACAGGAATTCCCATCCCAGTTGCCACTTGCTTTTCCTCCAAACTCTTCTGTGAACAGGAGCAAATATAATCAATGTAAAAATATTACCATGGTCATGGCATTCCCCTGACCTAAACTATATGCACAGTTCCTTGCAAATTTCCTCACTGACTTTCAAGTCCCTCCCACAAACTCTAAATTTAACCCCAAGAAATCTATCAATTGGTGTTTGCCAATGTAGCCAAAGGGGAATCCACGCCATCATCTTATTCTTGCACATCCTGAGTGGGGGTCAACACCCTCAAGGGCCCACTTCCCTCCACCCTCGTGTTCTGACACCCCACGGAGTCTTTGGGAAATTGTTAAACTCTGCCTCCATCATGTTGCTTCCACAATCATTATGAGGCTCCCTCTTAGATTTGAGCCCCCTTTTCTCTGACCTGTGGAAGTATCATGTATTTCTGGATATTATCTCAACCACTTTTTTGTATGAGAGTGTGTTATATTTTCTAAAACTGGAGCCTCATGCATGTTTGGAGTTCAGTCATAGTAGCTGATATCTCTGGAAGCAATGTGCTCCCATGAGGCAAAATTTAAGATGCTATGAAGGATTTTAGGGCTATGAATATCACTACTGGGCACTTTACTTTCCATCTGTGACCAACAATCTCTCTTTGGGGATAACTGTTCAGTCCCTTGTCACACACTATTGCCACTGTGGTTACACCACTGTGAAAATAAACGTTTGGTTTTCTTTCATTGGGAAAAGTAATGCATTTATATAATAAAAAATACAAATAGTTCCCAAAAGTTATACAGTAAAAATATGTCCTTCTCACCCCAAAGCCCTTGTCCCTTAGTTCTGTTTGAAGGCTTCCACTGTTAAAATTTCTTAGTGATCATCTCACAATCATAATTTGACTGTGGATAAAAAGCTTCCATTCCATTGTAAAATTATGTTTCGTTTCTCTGTACAACCTCCTTCTCATCCATGAGTATCACTGCAATCAAAAAACAAAATCTCATCCATACTCCCCTGCGAGGGATCTCCCCAGTTTTGACATTTGTTAATGAGCCTCATTAACCCTTTAACTAGACTCAATCTCCTTCTACTCCCAGTTTAACGTCAGATCAGCCCTACTATAGCCTCCACTCCCCAAACACCTAGAAGAAAACTTTTGACACTAGGATGCATAACTAACAAGAGCAAACCCCATTAAAATGAGCTCATCCATGAAAAAAAGTTTCTTATTCTGTATTTAGAAATGAAGGAATATGAATAAGGCTTTCTTGACCTGCTTGTATATAATTTAGAAGTTCTAGGTAAGAGAAAGTACAGACGAACTGGGGGCAAGTGAAACACTAGGTCAGTGTTACTTTAAAGCAACCAGTGATGGGAAATTCTGGCCGACTCAGGATCTCTGGACCAGGTTCAGGAAAAACACAATAAAACTCCCCATAGCTTGTATGGATGCACCTACCTCTTCCCATATACACCAATCAAAGAGATTCCATGACCAGTTTCTGAAAGAACTGCCATCCCAGGCCACATAACTTCTCTGCTTGGTATATGAATGAAAAGGCTGGATTCACAAACGTCCATTTGCTGAAACTATAGGAAGGTGGGCTCTAATCACAAACTGGCCCAAGCTGCTTTGGTTTTGAGATAATTCAGTTGGCCAGAAATGGATGAGCTGAATAACCATCAACTGTGTTCCTGACAACTTTAGTGAACCAGAAATTTTATTTCTCCAATAAATTTAAGCAATCTATGCTTGCTCTTCTGTAACATGAAGAGGTTGAATAAGACAATCTCCAAGGTCCTTTAAAGCTCTAAAATACTGTTAACAACATTATGTCAAGTGACTGGACAACAGTTATATAATAGGTATTTACCCTACTGAGTTTATAATCAATTGTAACTAACATTATGGAAGTTTAAGGATTCAGTTCTGAGGAGACTTGGAGGTCAGCTATTAGATTGTTGAAAGTATTGCTAAAACAACATGGTTTAGCTCAGTGCTTCTCAAAGTGTGGTCCACAGACCAATAGCAACAACATACTAGGGAGCAAATTCTCAGGGTTCACTCTAGCCATATCGAATCAGAAATTCTCGGGTTGGGATGCAGGAATATATATTCAAACAAGCTCTCCAAGTGATTTTTTATGCTCACTTAAATTTGCAAAGCAATGCTCTACAAAGAAGTGAAATCATGGGCTATGGACTTTGGCCTAGATTTGAACACCAGCTCTGCCTCCTATGATCCAGAATCCAGGGTAAGTTCCTTAACCCCTCGAGTTTCTGTTTCTTCACATACAAAGTGGCAATAATAATAACTTACAAGGCTGTATAGGGATAAAATGAGATAACATGTTAAACAACTGGCACATAATCAAAAAAAACATAACTCCCGTCCCTATTGAGAAGTAATTTCAAGAAGGAATTCACAAGTATTCTTCTTGGAATATGGATTTTACAAACCTTAGGGAAACAAAGGTTGAGAGCCTTTGGAGGGTAAAACCAACTACCCAATAGAAATATGCATTTTGGGCATTCAAGTTTCACCTCTCATAGGGCGTTCAAGGCACACCCTAGGAAGAAATCTCTGACACTGTTGGTCTCCTGCTGAGTGGTGCAGAGACCATGCCCCAGAGTGGGCTACACACTAGATGATACATTTGACAGAAAAGTTGAAGTGGATGACAGCAAACATATATAAATAGCTGCCTATGTTGTCGGCTGTCAGGTTTCTGAGCCGCAGAAAGTAGACATAAGAAGTCCTTGCAGTAACTGAAAAGTCAATAAACTATACAAGAAAATGGCACAGGAAGAAGAGAAGAGGTTTTCTAAGAGACTTTCCCATGTCAGAAAAAAACACAAGTGAGCATGTGCTGAGATTTGCAGGTGATCTGGAAGCATTTTTATTCTGTGTGTCAGGAATGACAAATCTCATGGATGTGTGTTTGCCAATAGAGAACATAAGAATTCACTCCATGGATGGAAGGCAAGAATGGGACAGTTTTCATGATCTGTCATAATACTTCACCCCACCAGGAACACAGATATAGAAATGATCATTTTAGGCATCAATACACAAAGGCAAGGATAATATCTTAGAATCAACAGAATGAGAATACTACAGCCTAAGAGACATTCCTGGCAGAATAGGAGAAACTACTGACTGCACCCAAGTCCTCTGTTCAAGAATATTTTAGACCTTCTACTAAACTTCTATCTGTTCTCACAGTCTTCTGGACTAAACCAAGATGGTGCAAGCTTATACACATGATGGGGCCCAATTAAATGGGAGGGAAGAATTTATGATAGTAACACTTACTGAGCATCTACTAAACACTGGGCAATTTGAATAGATTGTTCAATTTCTCACAAGTCTGCAACATAAGGGTTGTAAGCCTGATTTTACAGAAGAGGACAATTAAATCTCACTTGATGCCAGTCAAAGGTAGAGACTAGGCTATGAGAAAGCTCACCTGACCTGCTGCTCCCCAAACCCTTTACATCATTCAATGACAAGAAACTCCTACAAGAGCCACCTTCTGGTAAGAAGTTTTTCCCCAAAGGCTTTATGTAATCTCATCCAGATGAACCCTGGAGACTGGAAGGACTGTAGATACTGGTAAGGTTCTGAGAACGGAAAATTAAACAACAACAAAAAGAGCTGAGCCATTCGATTTGTCTTCCAAATCGATTTTTGCTTGCTGAGGCTTGAAAGGCAACTTGCTTTTTTTTTTCCTCACCATTGAATGAAGCTATTTGTTAAGATGTGTTTATTAGACTTACATAAGAGCTCTTGGCCAAAGAATCAAACTTGAGTGAATGGGAAACAATCTTTATGATCTGTGGCTCTACCATCTTAACCATCACAGTGAAAGCTTTCATCAGCACATCTAATTTTTAATTTCCGTAGATGAGGAGGCAGCAGAATGAAAATGGATTTTAAAATCAGACACTTTTTTTTTTTTTCAAATCACAGGTCTGCCTATGTTGAAGTATAACTTTCACAAACTTAAGAACACTAATTTGATAAAATATATAGAGAGTATGAGTCAAAAATTTATTTAACTTCCTAATGAGGGAACCAGCAAGGTGGTAAAGCTGGTTCAGAGAGAATTTGAGAGATTGAGTATATATACAGACACTGAAAGAATGCTGAAATAAAATTGTTAGGTTAGATGCAAAACTGGCTAATGTCCCACAGGTAAAAAGACTAAAAACTTTGGAGTTTTTTGTTTGTTTTGTTTTTCTTGTTTTTTTTTTTTTAACACACAAAGCATTTACATCTCTATCAGACAAAGCTCTCTGAGTTTAACATGTAACTTCAAGTCTGGTTCCTAATTAGTAGTGAATAGTAATGCAAACAGAGGTCAAAAACTTTTTCTGTAAAGTGCCAGATAGTAAATATTTGAGAGTTGTGGGCCAAATGGCTATCTGTGGCAACTACTCAACTCCACCACTGTAGCATGAAAACAGTCATAAACAATACATAAACAAATGAAAAGGGTTGTGTTCCAATAAAACTTTATTTACACAAACATGCTATGGGTCAGGTTTGGCTGGTAGAGCAGAGTTTGCCAACCCCTACCTTAGAGAATTAAATCATCCTGAGTGGGCCTATCAGACAATGTTCCTGCAGGACTTTGAAAGAATATGCAGTGATCTTTTGTATTATCTCCAAGGTTTGGGTAATTTTTCTTAGTAGTGCCTAGTTCATTGGACCTTAGCCAAGTTACTCATTTTCTCAACATTCATTTCCTCATTTGTTGAATGGAGACAATTTTCAGGAGTCCTCAGGCTATTGTAAGCATTCAGTGGGTTATTGTTCAACAGATATTTATTCCTTCCAACCTCCATTTTATTCTCAGTCGAAAAAGTGAGAGATGATCTCACATTGTCTCTCACAAAGTCTATTTGAGAAAACAAAACAAAGCTCTTTGCTTAAGTTGCAGGCAGAGACCAACTGGCTGAAACAGCAGGAGGCTCAGGGAGTAAAGAACAACTTGTCCACAACTTTTCTTTTTCTCAGCCCAACACAGTCCTGCCTGTGGTGTTCAATTTGGTGGGGGATTCTTTGGCCCAGCCAGTACAAACATGGACTCAGTTACGACTTGACCTCCTAGCCCAGATATGACTAGAGCTATAAGAACAGCTCTGGAGAATGAAACTGCAGCCAGCCAGTGGCTCAGAGATTCTTACAAACCAGGAAGCCCAAATCCACCAGTCCACCTTATTTCCCCAGCTCTGTGAAGTTAACCAGTACACGTGACAAGCTTGAGTGACAAGCACGTGGGTGGGAGTGAGGGTCATGAGGACAGTGATAAGGAAGGTGGAACTGGGTTTTATCCTAGAGAGATAATAAACCCATAGAGCTTTTTGAGAGAAATATATCGACTTACTGAGGAAGATTTCATTACACAATGCCCTGGACAATGAATTCAACCAGAAACATGATGGGAGATAGATCTGTGAGGAAGGGGGATTGGGCACAGAGAAAATCTGACCCATGGTGCAGTTATAACAGAGGCCTCAGCTGACCCTGTGGGTAGCTCTGGGGCTGGGATTGTCTTCTAAGTTGTCCCAGTTGAGGCAAGTAGGCCAGACCCTTGTGTCGCTGCATTAATCAGGCATGATCTTGGGAGACACAATTTCCTACAGCTGAAGGAAGTTCCAATGAGGAGGAAAGCTATGACTATCAGTATCTATTGCTACTAGCACCTAGGGGATGGATACATCGCTCCTGAATAGTAGCCACTGTGGCCATTCAGAGTGGATGGGACTTACATTTGCTCTACTACATTTCACTCATGTAGCTAAAGAGAAAGTACACTTATTTATGCTAATTGTTGATGTTGATTACAGCTTTACCTGCCTACGCTCATAGCAAGGTCTATTAGTTATCTATCACTGTACAACGAATTACCCGAAAACCTAGTGGCGTAAAACAACAAATATGTATCATCTCACAGTTTCTCTGAGTCAGAAATCCTAGCATGACAATCTGGGTGCCTCTGACTAGGGGTCTCTCGTGAGGCTTCAGTTAAGGTGTTGGCAGGGCGTGCTGTCATCTCAAGGCTTGATCGATGCAGGTCTGCTTCCAAGCTCACTCACACAGGTGCTGGTAAAAGGTCCTCAATGACTGTTGGCTGGATGCATCAGCTGCTTCTCATGTGGGTCTATATCTAGGACTACTGGCATCTTGGCATTTTTCTGTCCCAAGAGCAAAGATCTGGGGGACTGGGCTTCCCTGGTGGCGCAGTGGTTGAGAGTCCACCTGCCGATGCAGGGGACACGGGTTTGTGCCCCAGTCCGGGAAGATGCCACATGCCACGGAGCGGCTGGGCCCATGAGCCATGGCCGCTGAGCCTGTGCGTCTGGAGCCTGTGCTCCGCAATGGGAGAGGTCACAGCAGTGAGAGGCCCGCATACCGCA
>NW_006775780.1:2906857-2914553 GCF_000442215.2 Lipotes vexillifer | reverse complement strand
AAACAAAAAAAAAAAAAAAAAAAAAAAAAAAAAAGATCTGAGGGAGACAAGGAGGAGGAGGGAGAGAAAAAGACAGAAAGAGAGAGAGAGAGAGCCTTTTTATAATCTAGTCTTGTAAATGGCATCCTATCACTTCTGTTGTATTCTATTCCTTAGAAGTGAGTTAATAAGTCCAGCTGACACTCGAGGACTGGGAATCTGAACAGGGCTTGAATGCCAGGATGTGAGGGTCATCGGGGACTATATTAGGTACCACCTACCATATAGGGGATTAAAAACATTTTCAAAGGGAAATTCTTTGGACTATCCCCAAACTCAATCCACCAGATATACCTACAGAAATTTAAAGAAGAAAACCACTGTAGAACACACTGTGCTTGTATCAGAATGATATCCAACTTACAAATATTCAAAGACTTAAACACACACACACACACACACACCCAGTGTTACTGGTCTACATGAGAGAAGTACAGGAATTGAAAGCAAGCCTTAAGAAATTTGATACTGCTTGATATCCAAATGCATGATCACTGTACTCATTAACTGGATATAGAACAAAAATATTGGAACAAATATATTTAAAGTAAAAATAATTAGACCAAAAATATTTTCAAAGTCCATGAGGGGTATGAGGGAGAAAATGGTCCTTCACCACAGAACTTAAGAAGCCCTGCTACAGGTGACTTCATACCCTTGCCAGATGGACCACTACTGGGCAAAGGAGTCAGCTTAGACTGTGGGGAGAAAAGCATTAGACAATGAATCAGGAACTGTGTTCTTAGCTCTGCCTCTGATATTTCCTAAGAGGAACTGGATATCTCTTAACCTGCCTGGATTTGTATCCTGATCTGCAAAAAAAAAAGCATCAACTGGAAGGTCCCTTTTAAGTCTAAAGGGCTTTAATTTGTAAAGTAGTTTGCTGTGTTTTGAGACAAATTAAATTGTTAGTAATTTTTTGTGTGATTTCTACACATCCATCCAGAATCTACCATCTACAGCTACAAAGAGTCCATCCAAGTTCACTTACTTATATAAAAATAGTCCATCATTGCCAGGTTTCCCTCTTATGGACCCTCACTACCTTATCATGGCTTCTTAAATGGCTCCAGAGACAATGTGGTAGAGTCTGTACGGACCAAAAGAGAAAATAGAGTGATGGTCATCTCCGTAATAATAATAATAATATGAGTAATTTTCTCTAAGAAATACAATTTTAATAAAATTACTATAGGTTTTTAAAAATTATTCAAAAATACTTTTATACTTAATATTGCTTCACAAATTTACTATTCTAGTTTTTCAGTTACTTTGGTCACTAAACTTCAGGAATAAATTAAATTCTACTTAGTGAAGATAGATAGAGTTCTTTTCCATCTTGTCCTCACACAGTAAATAAAGATTGCTCTGGGAAGCATAATAAACTTTAGGTTCCAGTGGCTTAAGTAGAACTGCACATTGTTTCTGGGGTATTGGCTTTGACTACTGTAAAATATCATACATGGTCTAAACAACGGCCAGCAAAGACTCCTGGGCGGTTGGTACAGGCACCATCTTACAGGTAAGTATCCTTAGATGTGTACATTTTTCTTTAGGTCAACACAGAGTCTTCTGTGTATATGCAGCATAATCCTGGGATAAATAATGGTAATTACTGTAATAATAACAGTCATGCATGGCTGTTCTACCCCAATACAAATGATTATTTGATTATGTGATCCCAGACATAGACCTTTACATTGGCCTCTCTTAAACACATCTAGCTGGTTTCAGTTATTTATTCTAATCTATAGAGGACATTTTGACTCATAATTCTACCAATAGCTTAACTCTCTCTCCCAGTCTTCATAATTTACAAATCTGATGAATGCACTTACTAAATTTTTATATTATTTATTGATATAAACTGTAAGAGGCCTCAGCTTGGAGCCACATTTAGTCAAGCCCAGCCAATATCAGGAAATGCCAATCAACCTATAGATTAGCTAGTGGGAAAAATAAATATTTTTTCCCACAAAAAAATCTGATAGGTCAATGTCAGAGATCAGAAACATCTTAGGAATTTTATTCAGGGTTGGCATTGAGCCCTATAACAATATACTCTTCAACTCACTCTATGTTCAAACAACTGAAAGCCCACCTTCCCAGATTTAACTAAATCTCCCATAAGTGTGTCCTGTGCAATCTTGTCAAATGTGTTTTAAGAAATCAAGATGCACTGTCTTAGAAAGAATCCTCTAAAAATAATAAATTCGTTTAAAATGACTCATTCTTTGTTGACTGCATTTCAATGGCAGCATGGGTAGAGTTTATATTTCAAAATCAAGTTATTATGTAATTCTTCTTTGCCAGTGGAGGCTGGCGTTACCGAGCATACACATTGGAAGTAATGTAGATAATGCCCTTCAGTAATTTGCAGTCTTGCAGAGAAGCTGGTATGGGCAAAAGTGCATGAAATATCAGAGAGAACGGTACAAATCCTAGGCTTTGGGAATTAATATTGTGAAGAGAGTTTTTTTCTGCCTGAGCCATCAGAGGAAGTTTCCTTGCAGATGTTGTAATTAGACTGCATGTGTGTGTTAGTTTGAGGTTCCCCAAAAGTAGCCCCTGTTATATATGGGTCAAGTGCAAGTAGTTTATTTGGAAGGTGGAGGAGACCAGTAGAGAGGTAGAGAAGTGAGGCAGGAAGGGAGGGTAGTCAACAAAGGGTAGATAATAAGACAGTTGGCACAGTGGGCAGCCTACATCCCAATGGGAAGCCCTGGGAAGCAGTGTTGAACAAGCACCTAAGACTAATTCTCTCCAAAGGATGAGGAAGCTGTGGTTTTGTACACCATTCCTGACACCCATAGGTTGAGGGTGCTCTTGAAAGAGGAGGTATTAATTCTCTGGCACTTCCTGCCCGCCTGTGCAAAGTCGGAACAGGCTTCATGGCCAGAGAAAAGCCCTTGGGCAAAGAGAGGCAAGTACTAACAGTTGGAAGATGAGCCAGTGAGCATGAGATGGCAAAGGTGATGAGGGGGAATGCCATACACAGTGTGTGTGTTTGTGTGTGTGATTGTCGGGGTGGGGGGCGGCACACCCACACACAAATAAAGAGGTACAGATGGAGAAGACCGTCCATGCTGAGAGAATAACAGTTTAGCAGGAGCAAAGTATACATAAAAGTATGTAAGAGAAATTAGGAGACAAGAATGCATTAAAACCACATTTCCAACTGGTGAAATTGCTCTAACAACTTTCACAATGAGATTAAGAATTACAGATTTCCTCATCGCAGTACTGGCAAAATGCTGGTTATTCCTGCTTAAAATGAGATAATGAAGCTAGAACTGGTAAGGCAGTCAGGATTTCCCATCCACTCCTCCATTCCTGTATGAAATTCTGGCTGTCGAGATGGCAAGGGAAAATGTCCAGTTCACTGGAAGGCATTTTGCTTTTCTCTGAACTCCTCTGGAAAGGTAAAATACTATCAGTAAGGAAGGCAATCTGGTTATGTCCACTTAAATACGGATCCCCAATGCCCTCTGGTACTCACACCTTTTTTCACATAAGCCCCAGTATGCTCCAAAATCTAGAGTTTAAAAATCTAGGGTCTAGATCCAATAAGCCCTTCACTATTTGATAACAATAAGAAAGTGCTACTCTCCTAAGACATTGAACTAAGCCCTTTTCTACTTGGAGAGTACTAATTTTAATTTACTAAAAAAACCTCTGCAATTAGAACTCTATATATTTATGTGTGTACTTTCAAAATATTTTGAAAAACTAGACTGCCTACATAAAAGAGCCAGAATTTATAAACCACTGATAAAACATAGACTCTGGGTATATTCCTCTTACAGAGCTTTCATATTAAGCTTTTGGTTCAGAATAATTCATAATGTATAGCAAATTAGGTAGCTCTTTGAGAGGGTTGGAGCTTATGATGACAGAGGGCCTGAGGAATGCTGTGACTCAGGAAGGTGACCAGTGGAGCATGTGGTACGTAGCACACCAACTAGCAATTTTTAAAAATCCAGCACCTTCTGGAAATAATACTTTTTAAAATTATTCACAAGATGCCAGCACTGACAGACTTAGAGCAGATCCTTCCTGGCAGTAAGCTGCATTTTCTCTTTCTACACACAACATTCATCTCCTCCATGGCTTTCCTGAGACATCTCATCTTTGGCATCATCTTTTCTCATTGGTATCTGCTGCTCACCTCCAATGGGCAGTAGATTGGTCTTTCTCAATATAAATCTAATCATGGTACAACCATCTCCCACTTCAAGCCCTTCGGTGCCCCCATTTTAGAAAAATTATCTATATTCTATTTTAATTTTAGTGAATAATGTTGTCTTAAATTAGTTTTTTGAATCCATAGTCAAATGAGGAAAATATGAGCTGTAGGGACGTCTTTATTATATTAAACTTACTGAATTCTGAGAACTATACATATTCTGGGATTATTTTCTTTCCAGTTTTAAAGTTGCAAAGTATATTTTTTATGAAATGATTGTGTATTAGTCAGAGAGTCTTGCTAAGGTACAGTAACAAACAAACCCCCTTATCTCAGAGGCTTAACATGAAAGTTGATCTCTTACTCATACAAAGTTCACTGCTAATCTAGCAGCATTCCCAGGAATCACTTTTCCAAGCAGTGATGCAGGGTTTCAGACCATTTGTTTACACCTTGTAGCAATGCCACTTGAAACATGTTACCCTCCAGGGTCACTGTGGAGAGAGCTGGAAGATACCACAGAGCTATCCAAGTGTTCTTCATCTCTGTAATACTAGAATCCACTAGATTGCAGGATTTAGTACTGAATAAGCACTGAAGGAAAGCTTGGTTCTATTGATCAAGACAGTCATTTTTTATTTTAATCAGAGTGTTGGAAAGAGTCTCAAAGAATGGCTTAACTCTATTAAGCATACTGTCCTTTGGCTTAAGTAACTTAAAAGTCACCAGTCTTTCAGCTCTTATCTTAATTCCTCCCTACCACCATCCCAGCCCATGTGATTGTTCAAGCTCCAGGCACCCCTAGCACATAGTCCTGTTTCTGCCACAGCAGAAGGATTTAGAAAATCACTCCGACTTATTCTGCACTGTGGGGTTTGTGCTGATCCTGTGATATTCCACCAAAACCACTAACGGGGTCCTCATCGAAAAAAATTGTACAGAGTTCTGGAGAGTTTGACTATGATTATGGCCCAATGGCATAATCCAGCAGCAGTTTTTAATTTACTGCTGGCAAAGTGAGAATATAACCTACATGAAAACAGGGTCCATATTTGTTTCCTTCTGTAAGTTTACACCAAGAATCTCTGCAGAGATGCAGGAGAGCAAAGAAAGACTTAAAGTAATAAGAAGAACTCTTTTGAGAAATATTTGCAAAACTCAATTCACTTGATTACATTGCACACCTACGCTTTACAAACTATAACATGGATAAGGCAAGATCTTCCCATCTCTGGACTCACAATCAGACTGTGTTCCGGGATTACGAAGGAGAGGGGCAGACCAGCAAAATAAATGGTTCTCTGAGAGAGGCACTGATACCGAGGTGTGAGAGTGCAAGGGAAAAAGAAATTACTGACTCATCTTCTCACGTTCCGTAACGGCTAGTGGCAAGTTGGTTTTTAAATGAACCTTGATAACTTTGGAAAGCTAGTCAGGTACCGAGCAAGACGCGATTTGTAATTCTTGGCACATTTTGTGTTATTGGCTCCCTGGGTCTGGGATGGTATTGGGAAGGGAAGTATCTATAAACAGAATGAATAATGTGTAACCATAATATATTCTCTGTTTATTTTTACATCAGATGTTTGGAATGTTGGCACTATTAAAAAACTGATTTAATTTTGATTCCCTTTTGAACCCATGTTGTTATAATGCAAACCCCCCAAACGAGCCATATTCCTATTGATGAAAATTGGGTGCTGGTGCCATAATTAACCTAATGTTGTGTTTTTGATACATCTCTTTTAATTAAAAAAATCTTTGAAGCTTTCTGGCAATTCCTTATTTTATGAAAAGGCCAATAATAATAATAAAAGAGTACCCGTCTGAAATTGGCCACCCAGTCTCATTCTTAAAGCTTTTCATCTTTCGATTGATTTGCACATCTCAACCTACGACGGAAGTGGACAGATATCATTATATCCATTTTGCAGATGAGGAAATTGAAACTGAGAGCTTTGGAGACTTGCCCAAGCCAGTGAGAATGACTTTCACACCAAGGCTCTAAAGGCATTTCCAATCACGATAATCATAGTGGTTCAGTTCCCATAACACAGGGTTTCTCAACCTGGGTACTATTGACACTTGGGGCCAGATAATTCTTGATTGTGGGGGCCTGTACTGAGTATAGTAGGATGTTTAGCAGCATCCTCAGCCTCTAGGCCTAGATGCCAGTAGCTGTCCCTCTGTTGTGACAACCAAAAATATCCCCTGAAGGACAAAATCACCCCTGCTTGAGAACCACGGCCATACGAGAATCAGCATTCATGACAAATGGGTTCTCCTGTTTATACAGCTTCCTCTCTACTGGCTTCGTGCTGAGTCTTCAATTTCTTTAAAAAACTGTAAAAAATCTATAGTGAACTTACCTTTCACTGTGGGCTGATGTCAGCAGCTTTCAGCTTACTGACCACACAGTGAGAAGCCAAGTTACATGAGGACAGGAACTGCATCTGTTTTCTTCGAGGACTCTGTTCAGTGAATGGAAAAGTGGATCACTGGTGCCAACAGGGGACAACCACATCACACAATCTACACACAGTACACAATTTCATTCTCCAACCATCTCTATGTTAGGTATTAAAAGGCCCATTTTACAGGTGAGGCAAAGTTTAGAGAAATTAAGCAACTACTATAACAATTATAAGTCATCAGCCTGGATTTAGTACCCAGGTCAGTCTAATTAGAAAGCCTTTATGGATTCTTTTATGCCAGTGGCTGTTCACATTGTAGTTTCATACAACTATTAGATTGTGAAATAAAGTTGATTTGTCAAGACTAGCATTTTCTTTCTAATGACATAGAATGGAATGGAATAGAAAAGGATAGAAAATATCAACATGAATTATATGTAGTTACGTTAAGGTGTCATTGGATGAAACTTCTGTTTCACTTTGTGTGTGTGTCTGTGTGTTAGTAGTTCACAATGCAAAGTACACATTTTCCCTTGTGGGTCAGAAATATTTGAAAAATATTGCCATACTACCTATTATTTGTCTTCTAATGGCTAGAAAATGTTTTATTGGCCTTCTCAAATTAATTCACTTATTAAACTGGAAGTTTGTTCTTCTACTAGTCCAGCCTGTTTATCACTTTGTCTAGCTGGTATGCCTGTTAAATCTGGGGAATTAAATCTGGGGAATTAATATTAAATCTGGGGAAAGTTGAAGAATAGTCCTAAAAAGAGGATGTCATGGATATTTACCAGGTCCAGGAGGTAGAAATACTGGTGTTGCACTCACATCCGTTTGGAGTTTCCACTGGAGGATTACTGGGTTTCCAGCTTTCTGAACTTCCACTGATACGACTTATGTTTTAAAGGAAGCATTTCCCTTCCACCCCAGGCTCCAGTAATATTTCCCAAAGATACCCATGATCAGTGATCTATCAACAGAACTAAACAGGGAGTCAAATGGCAAAGAACCAGCATGCTTCATAGTCCCAGCTCCCCCCTCCCCCTCCCCCTCCCTC
>NW_006775780.1:2903313-2906623 GCF_000442215.2 Lipotes vexillifer | reverse complement strand
CCTCCCCCTCCCTCTCCTCCATCTCTTCCTCCTCTTTTTTCTTCTCTCTCTCTCTGTCTCTCATCATTATCATGCTCTTGTATATATGGAAGTATACCGAAGAAAAAATTTAGAGCAGTTTGGTGGGACCAAGGACATCTGTTTTAATTCCCATGTATATTGCTAAGTTACTTTCCGAAGAGATCATAGCAATTCACTTTTACACTTAATGTTTGAATGTGTATTTTTCCCATAGCCTCACCAACATTGTATAATGAAAACCTTAAAAGTTGTTTTGCCACTTTTGAGGCAGGAAATCGTATCTCGTTGTTAATTTATTTTACATTTTTCAATTATGTGTAAAATTGAACATCATCTCATTTATTGTAAATCCTCACTTTTTTCCCTGCTTACATCCTTGCTTCACCTTTTCTGTTCATCTGATAGCTTTCTTGTTGATTAATAAAACCTCCTTACATATTGAGAGCATTAGATCCTGTAATATGCATTGCAAATATTTTCCCTGCTTATTATCTCTTTTGCCTTTGTTCTTTAGATACTGAAATCTTGATTTGAAAATTATATAAATTTCCTACTACAAATCATATTACTTGTTACCAAAGTTCTCTTCTGGAATTTAGTTTTAATTTCATTAAATAGTAATTTAAGGTGCAATTTGTGTTGGGATAAAGAGAAAGACAGATCCAACTTTATTTTAAGAAAGACAAACCAGTTTTCCCAGAACTTCTTATTAAGTAATGACACTTTTTTACTGATTTCAAATGTCTCCTTTGATACATTTTCAATGTCCATATGCATTTTGCACAATTTCTAGAATTATGAAAAACATTGATTGAAACATATTATTGCCAGAATGTCATTTTGCAAAGAGTTAGTTATTCCTTTCACAATGATTTGAATTGTTTTTGCACTGATTTGAATCCACAAAAGATGAAAGTTCATTAAGGTCTGGGGAGAGTCTTCTCTGATAGTCTTTTTCAGCAGTGAACTTTTTAAAGTTTAACTTCTATAGAAGTTGATTTCTCTTAGGGACCTTTCAGTTACTGCTTTATAGTTTTCTCTTTGTATATAATATTGCATCTGAACAAGAAGGTTGTTTGATGGCTTGCACCATCTTCATTCGTTTCCTTAATAAACATTTTTTGAGATCCTACCATATATGGGCACTGTTGTACATGCTGGGCACACAACACTGAAAAATTCAGATGGATCTTCACAGTGATATTGTAGTGGGTGGACATAGAGCCCCATTTTTTAAAATAACAGAATTCAGGTGTACCAAGAGCTATGATGGAAGGGCCAAAGTTTAGATATAGAACAACTGAGGTAGAGCCAGGTGAGATAAAGTGTCAGACAGTGACTGTCTCAGGAGGTGACATGTGAGTTGGTGTCTCAGAGCCATGAGATGAGTCACCAGGCTCCTCTTCTTCAGTGCTGTCCTGGGTTCTGCTTGCTACCTGTCATGTCCTGGCAGATATTTACTGAATGAATAAATCAATCAATGACGGCCAGAGGTTCTGGCCTTGGCTATGAGAAGCATTTTTAATTTATGTTGCTTTTAAAGTTCTATCATTGAAGAGCTGTTTAGACAAGTCCTGTGGTAGATTTTTACTTTGGGGAGGAAAGATATTTTCCTTCGGTTTTTATTCATTACTTATTGCAAAAGCGATTTTGCAATGACTGATTTCAACATTTCTCCCTGGGCTTCTAAACCACCCTAGTCCCAAGCAAGCCTGAGCAAGTCTCCAAAACAGGGTTTTTCCTTCAAGCCTGACCTCCCAATCTGCCACGAGGAAGCTTTGCACATCTACACCTATGTGGGGTACAGAGTGGCAGGGAGAAAGAAGTGAAAACAAGCCCACTGGGTGATGTATTTGTAGAATGTTGCTTCTCTCAAAACATTTCCTGTGAATCACAAAAACTCACATTTAGATATGGTCTCTGAGGCTTGCTTTGCAGTGGGTGATACATGAACCCCATCTTGTGCTTCCCCAAACATATTTCCACTGGATAATTTTTAAGGCAGAGAAACTTAAACACACTTGATGATACTTTCTTTTCATTGATTAGCTGAGTAACAAAATACATAGTGAAAAAATCCAAATGCATGAAATGGTGAATATTTGAGTTTTCGGCTAGTTTCTTCTTTTGCTTTTATTTGTTTGTTTTAAGATTGAAAGCTATTTTTTTAACCTTTTTTTTGCTATAGTTTCTTTTTATGATTATTGATCCCTATTAGCATTATAATTATAAATACTTGATACGAATTTTTCTCTTTGATCTGTCCTACCTGTCAATCAACAGTCTTTTAAACTTGAGATTCTTTCTTTCCTTCTTGACATTTGCCATTGTTTTCCACCCTGAATGCCTTGCTTGCTGTTCTCAAAAGCTGCCCAGGATCACTAAGAGCTTACACTGCAGTATCAAGTACCATGGCTTCAGGCTTTGCCGCAGCTGCCCACTTTCTAAAAGCTCCCTTTATTCTTTGCAACTGCACTTATCCAATTCAGACTGACAAATATCAGTTCTTTCCCCCTACCATTCATGCAAAAAAAAAAAAAAAATCCCGAAAACAAAACCAAAAAAACCTGAAAGTGTAATAAATCCTTCCCTCTGCACAGTGTACATTAATACACCTTGTAATTGCATTTCCCTGTTGGTTTTAGTCCTTTGCCCTTTTATTCTTTCCTTTTGTACTCTGGCTTCCTCAGCATTACTACTCCCAGCCTTGGAATCCAAGCTGCAAATGCAGAAAACTTGCCCATCCATTTAGGACAAACTGAATGGATTACATTAAAGAGGCCACAGCACATCATCTGGTGGTGCTGCTTGCTAAAAGCACCCATTGCTCAGTTCATGAGAAAACAGCAGGTCTTGAATTCAAGCCTAATGACTTAGGAGCTCAAGAGCACACTGTGGGGTTTGATGGAAGTGAACTGTATAGTAGTATATTAGAGTATAGTATATGTATATAGCATATGTAGGGTATAGTTTGTTTTTCTACCAGTCACCATACTTATCCCCATGGAGAAATCTGGAGGTTTTCAGCCACTGCCTCTGGGGCAGTCTCACTTGCTGCATGATTCTGTGCTTCTTCTCTGCTGTTTCACTTGCCAATTTTAAGTAAGAACAGGTATGCTATTAGGAATGGCCGTATTTTACTGTATACAATTAACACTTGAGGAGAGTGGCCTTGAGGAGGTCATTTAAAGCAAATGTAAAGATTACCCAGTCCCTAGTCAGTGGAATATATGAGCTATAAGAGCTCTTCACTTCATAGAAGCCATTAGACACAAATCAAGTCTTTCCC
>NW_006775780.1:2899274-2903301 GCF_000442215.2 Lipotes vexillifer | reverse complement strand
TTTCCCTACTTACACAGTTACAGGGAAACTATGGAGTTACTCCACAGTCATTTTTGTTGCTTTATTAAAAAAGTCAAATGACCATTAGATTCTTACAGAGCCATGGGTACCAGGTCCCCTTCGGGATATGAAAGGGCCTATTCTCAGACCTCAGGGACTCTAGGGCTGGACAGGACCTTAGAGACAGGATTGGAATAGGGAATCTATAAGGATCCTTTCTGAGGCAATATTCAATGGCTCTACGACCTAATCCTTTGCTACTCAAAGAGTGGTCCATGGACCAAGAGCCTCAGCATCACTGGCACCACCTGAGAGCTGATTTCAAATAAAGCATGTCAGGCCTCAACCACCTACTGCCTCTGAATTTGAATTCACATTTTTACAACATCTCCAGATAATTCATGTGTACACACAGATTTGAGAAGCCCTGATTTACCCTAATCTCTTATTTTCCTGAAGAATAAACTAACGCTCAAAGAAATAAGATGCATTGCCCAAGGTCACTGAGTGACTCTGTAGTTAAAAGACATAGGGCCAAACTACATGAGTCATGATGTCCAATCTGGATAATCACCTGCATTTCTTCTAGGTATCTGATTCCTTCATGAATATCCCAGGGTTGGCCAAGGCCCCACCTGGGCCTGCCCTCTCCGGATAGCTTAGATATTTCCCAAATCACCTCTTCCATCAGAACTTTCTGCAGTGGCAAAAGTGCTCTGTATCTACACTGTCCAGCGGCCACGTGTGCTTACCAAGCACTCGAAATGGGCTTGCTGCTACTGGGGAGTGGAGGAAGGCAACTGGGGGAAAGTGAGGTCTCCACCTCTAGGGCATACTTACCACTCAACGTCAACAGGAAAGAGGAGTCTCAGGGCTTTTGTTTGGATAGCTAGCACAGCTGCAGTTTCTCAGCTCATGTTCTGATAAAGTAAGTTGTATCTGTTGCAGTTTTCGGGAAGACTGTCCTGGAAAAAATAATCTCTAGACTGTATTTATGAACTGGGAAAAAGAGCTAAGGGCCTTTAGGGTCATCTGGGAAGCTAACCATCCTTTTGAAAGGGTATAAGCAAGCCACTAACCTGCTGTTCCTTAGGCAAATGCCATGTCCCTGTTCTTGGGTTTGTTTTGAGGATTTTTCTAGAAAGAGATAAACAGTCTGCTACTACTTGTGATTCTCCTTTCCATGAGGGAGTGGAGATTTAAACTGTCTGCCTTAAAAAAAATATTGTAAAGTGTTTCAGAAAGAATCATATAGATCTATCTAGCTACCACTTGGTTGGTTAGTGGCCAGAATGTCCCCACTTCTTCATTGCTGCCTATTTCCATGCACTTCTGCAATATGATTTGGTAGCTCCTCCTATCATGAGGTGAAGTCTAATTCATCACCTATAAATCTGGGCTGACCTTACAATTTACTCTGGTCAGTAAAATACGACGGAAGTGACAACGTGCCAGTTCTTGCATCCTTCCATTCTCTTTCATGGAAACTTCCACTGGCATGTGAATAAGCTTGGACTAGCCTGCTGGAAGATGAGAGACCCCATCCACTGGAGAGAGGCCCTGGGCCATTTTATCTGTTCCAGCCGAGGCCAACACAGACCAGCCACCCACAACTACACACCAATTGACTACAGATATGTGAGTGAGCCCAGTCAGGGTCAACCAAGGCCAGGGTGTGTCAGCCAAGTGGCCCCGTCCACTTATACTTGTAAAAAAAATTAATGGTGGTTGTTTTAAGCAACAAAATTCGGGGGGTAATTTGTTATAATGTTGTGGCTATACCAACATTATCATATTTGACATTTTAAATGGCATTTAACATTTCTGACGGAAAAAATAGTTTTTGAGATCATGATCAGATGAAGTTCCTTGGAATCAGAATCTATCAGAGCTGGAAGGGACATTAGCGTTAGTCCTCGCCTATAGACAAAGTTTTACAGCTGAGGAAATGGAGGCCTAGAGAAGGAAAATAAATAACCTTGGATCAGACAGCCAGTTAGGAGAAGCACAGGACACAGGTCTCCTGTCTCCAAGGCCTTTGCAAGTCCTCAGTCTGTTCTTTCATGAATATGCTCTCAGTTTTGCTTGTCTGCCAACCAGCAAGCCTTCGGAAACACAGCTTTTAAAAAGGAGATTACATTTAGAGAGAATGGTGCTTCCGACTCTACAATCTGATTCTTTGATTTCTAAAGGCCCTCTCAATTCTTTGTTAAAAGAAATCCCAACTTTGACATTTACTTTTTATGAAAAGATGAACGGATAGCCTTTACCATCACCATGGCACTGCTTACTTAATCAACCATTATGTCTGTTTGTAATTTGTCAAAAATTGTGCATGTTATAATAAAAAAAAGTAGTAGTATGTTTTCTACTCACCATTGAGTGAATTTCTTCACTGGTGTGTATTCACTTCCCTGGCAAGTTAGTAACTCAGCCTGCTTGCTTCTGTTCTTTCTTAGGCTCTGGTGGCCATTCTTCGCATCTCAGAGTTTACAACATATTTTCATGCAAATTATCTGATTTGAATTTCCCAATAACCCATTTTTATCCCCAGCAAGAAAACTGAGGCTTAAAGCAGTTATGTGATTTGTCCCAAGTCATGTGGACTGGAAGGAGAATGGCTAGGTCATACTTCTAGATTTTTATTCAACAGTCTGATTTCTATGGATGATGTCACCTTGCCAATTTATAATCTGCACCTGTTGGATATATATAGGTGCCAGTCATGCCCAATTTCCCCCTTCTTCCTGAAATACGCTGGTCCAAAGCTGCTTCCTGAGGAAACGGCCCTGGGCTCCTCTTGGCAGAGGGGTCTTCCATGTGGGGTGATCTCAGATTCAGGGCCCTTCTCTTTAGCTGCACAATGGGCCAAGGTTTAAACTCTGAAATATGGGGGAGAAAGGAATCTTCCAGTCTGAAGAAACCGAGAGGTAAACCTAAAGGAGAGATAATAGCCAACCCTCGTTCTACTGTGTTTCCTTGGGGCCTTCTGTTTCCAGTTCTAATCCATTTGTGTCCTTGTAATAAACCTTATTTTGCTTAACTGGACACGACTTCAACTCACACAGTCACTTTTCTTTCGTATGACATTTCAAAATTTCCAATGTGATGTCATTCAACAAGGGAAACTAATCTATCGAGTGAATTGCAATCAAGTACTATTATCTCCACTTCACAAGGGAAAAAAACTACAGCTTTGAAGGGAGGATAGTGACTTGCTCAAGGTCATACAGCAAGGTCACAAAATGTAAATCCACTTCTCCTGCTTCCCAGTCCTAGCATCTTTTGGGTTTCTTAAATTAATATTGAATGTCTTTAGTATGTGACAAACAATATGTCTATGTTGCAAAATCCTTCTTATTGAAAAAATGTACAACAATTTCCTGAGGGAATATGTTGGGGGAGAGTTTAAAGAGAACCTCAGAAAACTGCTCAAAAAACCCTCACTGCCAACTGCCTGTTGCTATTTCAAGGCAGGAGACATATCACTTCATACTCTCCACATCACACTGGTCTCCTGCTTTCTCAAAGGTGACCAGCAAAAGTCAATGCTTTGGTTAAGAATCAAGACTCCATTCTCCAAGTTTTACATGACAACACCCAAGTTCTTATTGCCATTTCTCCAAACAGAACTTGTAGAGCCTTCCTGCAAATACACCGTTGACAAATTGCTCAGATAGCAGTGGAAGGTCTAAGGTGAGTACACAGATTGGATGAATTTCATATTTATGAAACCCTCCATGAGATGCCAAACAGACTGATACATGGCTCTTTAAATACTAGCTACCACTGAATGTTTTTGATGGGGAGGGCAAGGAGGAAAGTTATGGTTTTGAGAATGTGTCTTACACTCCTCCAACTATAGGAAGAGATGTTGACAGAGGATCCCGACTACTACAGACATCCATCGCCACTGACTTGGTACTCCTAGTAAGTGACTCAGAATGTAGGAATACTAAAGCAGGCCCATTTCTGGGGGACACTCTGGCAGCCCACTTTGGCTCAGGAACTCTCTGACAACCCTGCT
>NW_006775780.1:2860182-2899167 GCF_000442215.2 Lipotes vexillifer | reverse complement strand
CACCCCTGCTGACCCTCCCTCAGGCTGCACAGTGATCTCAGATGCTCCCCGCCCATACCCCCAAGCCTTCCTTCCTGTATTCTCTCCTTCACAGGTGTCAGACCTTACCATGGTCTCACAGCTCTCCCAGCCTTCCTTGGCTCCCCCCCTATTTTCTCACAAGGCATTTCCCCTAATAATACCCTTGCATGGTTAATCACATCTTGATATCTGCTCCTTGGAGTACCTGGACAAGAAGTCAGATGAGTTTTATATGCTTAAGTCAGCAGCTGCTCTATGCACATTTATGTGTATAACTTTGAAACTAAAAATAAATTTAAAAATGATTACATTCTCTGATAATGGTTCCAATACCAGATTTTGGTCAGATACTAACAAGGGTCTACTTTCCCCATTTTTATCCCCAGATCATAAAAAAAATCCAAGATGAGCCAAAGCACAGCTGTTGGCCTGGATGGACAGGTCAGCCCCGTGAAGTACAAGTAGTGGGCAAGATAAGGCAGTGGTTGATGTGTCCACTGAAGCATCTTGTCCAGAAGGGTTTCTTCCAATCACAGAAGTCTCTTTCTATACCTAGAGCCTCAAGGAAATCAGAACTGGCAGAAGCAGTCAGTTTTAAATCCAGGGCCCTGAGTAAAAATTTGGGGAAAAATGCCCCACCCACACCCAGAGAACAAAGCCTCCTTCCCCTTTCTGCTGGTCTCTGACCCAAATTGAACAGGGAGGGAACAAAGAAACCATAACTCTTTTTTCCCCACTGGCCTGTCAAGATGGGAATTGTTTCTAATGGTCTTCCAGCAAAAACACTACGTGTAACTCATTCTACTTAAGCCCAGCTCATCCCAAACTTTGGTTAAGCAGCCATGTAAATGGCAGAATAGCAATGCCTAAAGCTTTTATTCCTTCTTATTTGCGTCAGTGCAATGTAAGGGCAGCTCTATCTGAATTTTTCTCTTATTCCAATAATTTGTGTGTTTTTCCTGGGTCTGTAATCCATCTAGTCAGTACCCTGGAGGGTAGACTGGGCCCAAAGTATGTTCTACCCTTGAGCATTATTTTTTTTATTTTTATTTTTTTGCGGTACGCGGGCCTCTCACTGTTGTGGCCTCTCCCGTTGCGGAGCACAGGCTCCGACGCGCAGGCTCAGCGGCCATGGCTCATGGGTCCAGCCGCTCCGCGGCACGTGGGATCTTCCCGGACCGGGGCACGAACCCGTGTCCCCTGCATCGGCAGGCGGACTCTCAACCACTGCGCCACCAGGGAAGCCCTCGAGCATTATTTTTAAAACTATAATGAGCATACTAATGTCCTGAGGATCTTGTTAAAATACAGATTCTAGTTTGGTAAGTTGTTGGTTACAGCCTAGGATCCTACATTTCTTTAAAGAGAAGGGACCAAATTGATACTGTTGGTCTGAGGCCCTAAAGTCATGCTTCTCAAACTGTAACATGCCTCAGAATCACCTGGAGAGGTTGTTAAAACACAGAACCCTGGGCCCCAACCAGAGAGTTGATTGAGCAGGTCTGGTGGGGCACCTGAGATTCTGCATTTATAATGAACTCCCAGATGATGTCAATGCTTTTGGTCCCTGGACCATACTATGAGTAGCAAGGGTTTAATGAACATATCTAATGGAAAAGTCTCATAAAACCTGATTCTTTCTGCTGTCTTATTATTTGATTTGTCTGGGAAAGTGGGTTTGGAAAACAGCTGAGTATTTTTGCATGAGGCTGATTCATTCTTCTTTCAACTTAACCTTATAAACTACGAGTAAATGCATAGGACTAAAAGCTGCATAGGTTTGGGACATGAATGGGAATCATGGAAAAAGTTCAACAGCATAGATTTAAAATCAAGGGACCCTGATTCCCCATAACCTCTCTATGACCCCCTACTATTAACCTTTCTCATCCTAAATAAGACTCCCTCAGCAATACCTAAATTCTACAACTTGTATTTCACCTCTGCTTTAGGACTGCTTCCAAGGCTGCCAGGACAAGAACATGGGACTCAGAAAACATTGAAAGCTGCCTGGCACTGGGCCCATGGAAATCCTGATAAGAATAAAGACCCATTTCTGGGGAGAGGGACTGTACAGTAACTATTGGGCAACTCTACATATCTGCATAACACAATAACTCTATATCCTCCACCTGTCCTGTGTGCTAGGGGCTGCGATTAGTTTCTTCCATGCACAGTCTCACATAAATCTTATACCAGTCCAACTAGCAGATGAGAAAGCTGAAGCTGTGAGCCACTGGGTCACAGGCCTATTTGTCCAAAACCTGGACCTTAGATGTTGCTGAAAGTGTGGCCCATGGATCAGTGGCATCAGCACCACTTATAAATTTTTTTTTTAAATGCTGAATATCAGGCCCCACCCCTGACCTACTTGACCAGCTTCTCCATTTGAACAAAATGCCAGGTGATTCCTGTGCATTTTAGGGCAAACGCTTGGGCCCACTCTGCCACATTGCCTCTCTACCAAGGAAGGATTTTTGCAGAGTCATTTTCTTTATTGGAAATGCTCTAGCACAGAGCTGGTGAGACAACAAAGGCAGTCGTTTTCATCACTGGCAAAGGGATGGTTGGATTGCTTTGGGAGGACAGCTGTTTGGCACAATGTCAGAGCTCAGGGGAGAGCTGCATGTGCTGACACAGTAGCTCCTATAGCTTTTTTGGGCTGGACTTGGGAACTGATGTGCAGTCATCAGCCAGAAGCAAGTTGGAGTATATTAAAAGCAGGGCTTTCCCTGTGGAACCTGCTTGTACTAAGGGAGTGCTCTCCAACTGTACAAGGGTCTTCGAGAGCACAGTTAGATTAAGAAAAATAAGAATCACATTCCCTTTGGCTTTTTGGGAACATCACAGATTCAAGAGTGATACTGCGTTGGCCAATATGGTCATTTGGGTTTTTCTATAAAATGTTATGGAAAACCCAAACGAAATTTTGGCCAACCCAATATCTTTCCTAGGAAGAGGAGATAATATTGGGCAGAGAAATTCAGTACCAGACTAAAGCAGGGGTTCACTTTTGGGGAAATGTGTAAAACAGGACACTTGGCCAACCTCCTTGTATTTGGTCATTGAAACAGCAGTCACTTATAAATTCACAAATCTGTAGTTGACCAGTGTTCTGCTGACCTGATCCAGGTTTAGTTGATAGTGAAACTCTCTCATGGTTCCAGCTGGGACAACTCTGCTCTGGTTCATGTGTCTCTCACCTTCCTACAGCCTAGCCTGGTGGCTCAGTGGGTTTCCAAAAATCTGAGTGGGAACATTCAAGACATCTTGAGGCCTAAGCCAACCTGGCATTCTGTTACTTCTGCTGCATTCTACTGACTAAAGCAAACTGAAAGGCCAGTCTGTATTTAAATACTGGGGAAACACACTCTACTCTTGATAGGAAGAGCAGCAAGGTCACATTCTTGAAAGGGCATGGATGCAGGGTGCAGAACTGGGGCTTATTTTGTAATCTGTTATATTCCTACTCACTGCCTCTCATCTGTCCTTTTTTGAAATCGTTATTAGTATACTGGCTCTTGCCTAAAGTTTCCACTTGTTGTTTATGGGCTTATTGCTCCTACTGGCTAGATGCATTTGAAGACCACTGTGCGCATTTAGAGGTGCTGGTTGGCCACCTCAAGAATGCAGGCCATCAAATACAATGGAAACAGGTGGAATGTCAAAAGAGCACAGAATTTTAATATAAATTAAAATCTCAGTGAGATATCAATACACTCCTAAAATATGCTGAATGAAAAAAAAAAAACACCAACCAGACAACTGTACACATCGGCAAGGGTGTAGAATAATTAGAACTCTCATATTCCATGGACAGAAAGGTAGACACTTTGGTTAACTGTTTGGCATTATTCAATAAAGCTGATGCTATGCCTGTTCCACACCCCAATGATTCTACTCCTTGAGACAGATCCAGCAGAAATGTTAAATAAGGTCAGCCAAGAATATTCATAGCAGGATTATTTGTAATACCACCAAAGAGGAAAGACCTCATTTTTATTCACCATAGAATGGGTAAATCTATTATTGTGTAGTCTTACAGTGGAATATTATACAACACTAAGAATCAATGGTTTATAAGTGCTTATAAGGATATGATGAATTTCACGAAACCTAAGGTTGGGCAGAAGAAGTCAAAAGAAGACTTGTTACACAAGTCCACATATTTACTTTCAAAAATAGGCAAAACAAATCTATGGTATTGGAATCGAGTATACTAGTTTTCTATGGAGGCTTTGGGAGTGCTGGTAATGCTTTCTTAATCCAGGGACTACTTACATGAAGTGTTTATTAAGTAAAGATTTCACCACTTTCCACTTAGGACTAGGACACATTTTTGTATGAACATTATATTTCAATAAGGAGTTTTAGAGAAGAGTTCTGAAATGGGAGAAATCTGAGTTCAAACCCAGTTCTACCATGTGGATTTGAACAACATTCTTGACTTCTCTAAGCCCCAAGTTCTTCAACTGCAAAATGGTGATAATTTAATATTATAATGGCCTTAATGATGATTAAATTTTAAGATGTGTGTAAAGATCTCTGTGCCCAATAAATGTTAGTTCCTCCCTCTGCTTACTGTGGAAAATGGCTAACATTGCATTTACTGTCCGAGACCTGCAAAATACAATGTTTTCATTATACTATTGCACAAAATCACGTTCTCAATTTTGCTTCCAAAAGATAAAGAGAGAGAGAGAGAGAGAGAGGAGAGAGAGAGAGAGAGAACTTAAGAACTTTTCCCATTTCATTAATTATGAGTATGAATATTCTGAGTGTTATATCTTACATAGGCTAGAACTTTATATGTCATTCTACCATCATTTATGGTGCTTATTCTTCCCTTTTGGTTTTGCAGATTGTTTTGCTGTTACAGCATATCTAAATTATTAACAGCATTTAGAATGTTGGGTTCCTCAAGGGATTTTATAGCAGTAAAGTTATTACTTTAATGAGTAAATAGTACAAAACCTTACTCTATTCTGTGGAAGGACTTAGAGCCATTTGGCTTTCATCCTCAAGCTTTAAAATGATCCTGAGGCATAAATGGGTGAATCAGGCAAAAACAGCCTGTCCTGGCTTCTCACTGTTTGTTCCAGAAGAGGGGGAACAGTGCCCGTGGATGGCATGAGGCAGTAGGAAATCCTGACTCCAGCTTTCTCTGTTCTTGTTCGCCAACCCTCTGGGGCTACCTCATTAGAAATTGGAGGAGAGAGAGAGAAGCTTGGAGGGGATTTCAAAGTTGGCTTCTCCCCAGAGCTGTTCTTCATGGTGATACTCACACCTGCGCACATGCAGAGATGCACACGCACACATGCACACGTGCACACACACACACATGCATGGAATCCATGCTTAAAATCCTATGTTGATAATACAGGTTGTTGTCAGCCAGCCAACATTAAGCCCTTCATGAAACCACAGCTTTGACAAGAAGAAAAATACTCAAAAGGCTTGATGAGATGGGGAAGCTGACTTCATCTATTTCATAATTTTACTTAGACCTCAACCCTGATCTGTCATATCCTGATCTACAGGAGAATCAAGACTCATTTAACAATAATAATAACATATAATTATCCTTAATAATCATAACCTTAAAGTGCTGTATGAAGTCTGTATTCTCCCCAACAGCCCTATAAAATAATCAGTTCTCAAACCATCATTTTATAGGCAAAGAAACTGAGCCTCTGAGAGGTAGACTAATTAGAACTTAAGCCTCCAGATGCTACCCTGAGACTTTGTTTATACATTTCGTTCAAGTCCACTTAAAAAAGTTTTATCACTTCTATATATTTAATATTTTGGGGAATTCCCTGGCGGTCCAGTGGTTAGGACTTTGCACTTTCACTGCCGAAGCCTCAGGTCCGATCCCTGGTTGGGGAACTAAGATCCCAGAGGCCTCATGGCGAGGCCAAAAGGGAAAAAAAAAAATATTTTGATGGGTGTAATGGGAGTCTGGCAAGAACCATAGAAACAAGCTAGGAAAAAAACATGTGTATATATAATAGACCTAGGGTTTGGTAAATTGTGACATATTACAGAGGTGGCTGAAGTGACCTGAAGTTTAAGGCTTCAGTTGTGAAAGCCTTTTCACAGATAAAAGGAAGTTATTGATAGAAGGACCTGGTTGGGAGGGATTGAGGATTTGGAGAAAATACTTGGATGTCAGGTGACAAGAGAACCTGTAACTTGCAACCGTCCAATTGGTGAGTTGATATGCACTACTTGAGCCCAATAGCACCTAGATATCATGACTGTTCACTAGCCGGTATCTGGAAACATTATCTCTATTAGAGGGAGAATTGAAAAATTAAGAGCAAATGTTAAAGGTTGAATCTGGGGAAATGCACTTGTTTAGTGGCAGCGGGGATGGGGGGGAGTGGAAGGGCTGAGAAATAGGAAATGAGAAGTTAAATGGTATGACATTGTTAAATGGTATTACATTGTTATATTAAGAAGCCCAGAGAGTTAAATTTCAAGGCTGCTGCTGATGGTCAAGAACAAAGATGGGGAATCACCAATTAGCAGGTCATTTGGTGATTTTAGAGCATAGTGGTGAGTCTGGTCATATTGGTGAGTCTGTGAAGCAGGGTTCTGTAGAAGGTGGAGTTCACGTTCTTAAATAGTGATATTTTGTGAGACTATGGAGAGTATAGTTGTAGGTCATATATAAAATTTGAGACATTAAAGATAAAAGGAAGAACTGTAAGGTATAAAACAGGAGGATTTTTTTTCCAATTTGGTTGATAGGTGTGTTTTTCTTCCTTGCTTGCTTGCTTTCTTTTGTTTTTAAGAATAGGGGAATATCTGCTACAGACAGAACACAAGAGGAAAGATTGAAGATGCAACTTGTTGAAGCAGGTTACACACTGAGGAGAGAACTTGAGAAGATGTATCGTAGACCAGGACTTCTTAAATTTGAGTGTGCAGAAGAATTTCTGGGAGAATGAATTAAAACACAGATTCCCAGGCCCCCATTCCTGAGATTTTGAAGGAGTCCGTCTAGGGCTGGCTCAAGCATCTGCATTTCTAATAAATGATGCTGATTCAGGTGGCCCCCGAGCAGCTCTGTGGCGGCATGTTTAGTCTTCTCTGTCACATTCAGCTCAGAGACACTCAGGGACTCTGTCTTCTCTTGGCTTTCTAGAATTATTATGCTGTAATTTTTCAGCCTCATTTCCAACACCATTCCTTTCTTCCTGTGCCCTTTTCCTCTCAAACTAGGAAGCATCCAGGAGTTGGCTTTCTGACCAAAAACTTTATCTACACAGCAGGCATGAGTAAATCATTTATATCAACGTTTCCAGACACTGATGCACCAGCTTCTCCTTGCCCATATATCATCCTTCTTGGTATCTCTACCTGGAATTCTCTCCCCAGCTGGTGGGTTTCTCGGATGCTTTAATCAATAGAAATTGCTTAAGAGGCCAGATGAGAAATTCAGCCAAGGCTTTCCTGGGGCTCCGGCTGCAGCACAAGGGAACGAAAAGAAGTAAATGATGCCCTTGCTCGCTCCCTGAGAGCTGGTCCCTTAAATGGGGTGAGGGTGCGGGCGGGTCCAGGGGTTGAGCCGGAGGGCTGACTTGGGTGGTCAGCCCACCCGCTTGATGGTGCTGAGTGCAGGGATCATGCGCAGTACCCTGCTTTTGCTCCTGACACCGCAGAAGTGGCAGTTGGGTTTTTCGTCTTTCTGTATCTTGTTCATACTTTGCCCCAACTGCACATGCACACAGTTATTTTTAGTCCCTTATAGCTTCTTTGTATTTTGTTTCTTAAGGAGCTGTTTGTCTAGATGCACGAACTGCAGCAAAGAGTCCCAGGTCCCAGGTCCCAGCCTGTCTCACTACCTCTCCTGAAAACTACCTGTCCTTTATTTCCCTCCCAAATCTCACTGTTTTCTACATAGTCTTCCCTGATTAATATGGTTCCCCACAATCTCTTCCCCTCACAGACCAACAAAGGACCGGATCCCTCTCCCTTGATAACATCTCAATCTAAGATGTGCTCTCCTTGACTAAATATGGACCCCCCCCCAAATACTATGGTAACAACTGGAGAAACTGGACTGGACTGTGAGATGATGCTAAGAAATTATTAATTTTGTTGAGTAATTTAATGATTTTGTGGTCATACAGAAAAATGTACTTATTTTTTAGAAATTTATATTGAATTTGAGGGTTGCATGGGAAATGCACACACGTGTCACATGTCTGTAAATTTCTCTTACTATAGTGAAAAAAGAGATGAAGCAAATATGATAAAATGTTTAAAAGTATTAAATCAAGGTGATAAGTTATGAGTTTTCACTACATTATCCTCTCTACTTTTCTGTATAGTTAAAAACTTTGAGGATTAAATAGTAAACAAGAAAAGAAAAGCCATCATCTACTGAAATCATGGATTTGGTGACCTGATCGTATCTTCTGGAATACTCATTAAAATAACTATGTATTAAAGTAGTTATTTATCATTGGTTATAAGATTATTGACTAATGTGATTTTGGTCCAGACTTAAGAGTTGGGCTGTTCCCCATCTCTTGGAGGTGGTGTATACCTTTGACTGGAATCTGGATGGGCTTGCCTTACAGCCGATTTTTCTACAAGTCTAGGACAGGAAGAATCCATTTGCAGCATGACAATGGGAAAAGCAACAACAAACTCTCAAAGTTCCTTTGTGAAAGACGTTCTTTGGCCATTACAATTTGGCAGCAGCAAGAATGCGGAGGATCCAGCTCAGGCTTTGCTGGCTCTGCACTTCAGGCGGCTGTCAAAGCCGGGTGTGGATTCCTTCCCAGGTGCAGGATCAGCTGTGGGACAGATGTTTGACCTGATAGTGTCTCTGCTGCTTCCCCAGATACTGATGTCTTTACTTAAAGGGCTTTAGAGAAACATCATGGGAGAGAGAAAAGACTCGACCATAGAAACGTTAATAAGAAAGAGCTGTCCTTTTCCAGCAGTGGGGCTCCCTGCTCCATGAGAAATCTCCCCGTTATATACTCTCCTATGGATTAGTCCCAGGTGACCCCTGTAAGGAAGCCCTGGAGAAGATGAGGGTCTGGAGATGCCAGATCCCAAAACAAGCAGATGAGGGGCAAGAACGAGCTTGGCAAAAAAGGACAGCTAGGGGACTAAGTTGGAACACTAGGATCCCCTGAGGATGGATTTGAGGGGATGACTGGAGTGAGGCACTTCTGAAGAGTAGCTACTGTCATTCAGGACCACAGTCCCTACAGTGGGTGCAGCAAAAGGAAGGGGGGCTGAGAGGACAGGAGAGAGAACATTATTTGTGCTCCTTGCAGACTGTTTCCTGAAAGCATCGTAGAGCCTTCCATCTGAAAACAAACCTCTTGCTACTCTAACCTGCAAGGTATCAGAAAAGTGTTTTCCTACTAGGTTGGGAAAGCCACTTAACTTTTGAATTGTTAGTTTGTTAATGAAAGGGGAAGAAGGCAGGGAACCAGATGACCCCCACGCTTCTTTTTAGCTTAAATTTCTACCCATCGCTTGAGTGAAGTAACAGGGAACCATAACTGATCCATTAGTCTGGTTGCCATGCTGCTGGTTGCCATGCTGCTTTGAGCAATTTACAGGAAGATTAATAAAATGTTGACTTCAGTTAGTGGCATGTCCAGAGGACACTTAAGTATAGGATGACTTTAACTATTAGAAAGTTGAATATATTCTTTGTGAAGTCTGCCTTAAGATAATTCCGGCTATTCATTTTTTCTCCTTCAACTGAAGGAATATTTCAGGTGAAATAGTATTGATTTTCCAAAAGAGAGTACTCCGCTATAAACTTATAGCTGAATGCTGAAAAGAAAAATGAGATTTTGAAAAGAGAAATGAACTTTCAAGTCAACAAATACTGAAGCTCAGGGCCCTGGGGCTGTGTCAGAATTCAGAGAGATTATCATGTCATTACGTATTATTGAGCTCCCAAGAAGAATATACTCGGAGCTGATGAGTTCTCAGAAGGGGCATTCAGGTGAGTGGGGGACATGCATTCGTGGGATGGTCCAGACCTCAGACAGAGTCACTAAGGGGTGCCAAGACTGTCGAACCCTGACTCTCAAACTTGGCTGCATATTGGATTACATAGGGAGGTTTATAAAGTACTGATGCTTGGCTTCTGCCCACAGTAAGTCTGATTTAATTGCCCTGGAGTGTGGCCTGGATATGAGAATTGTGCAAAGCTCCCCAGGTGACTCTAATGTGCACCCAAGGGTGAGAACAAGTGTGTGGATCCCTGGGGCCACTTCCAGCTGGAGAATCTGGCTTCCTGGACAGAGCCCCATCCCTGCCCTTGAGGAGCTCTAATTGCTTTACTGTTTCCCTTCTCTTTCCTCTTAGCCTTTGTTCTACTTAGAAATTTTTGTCTTTCTTCCTTGAAAGTGAACTAACCACAACAAACAAAAGGAAATAAGCAATTATTACATCCAGGCAGCAAACAACCACTACCAATGACAGATAGTTTATGTAAGTTTATGTAAGTAGCTTACTTACATAAACTTACTTACTTACTTTATGTAAGTAGCTCCGTAAACAAATGCTGTATTAAAAGCCGAAGAAATGCCCTTCCCCTGACAACTAGAATAAAAGTTCATCCACATGATGGCCTGTGGTCTGATGTGTGAGTCAACTTTGTTCCTCTCTGAGTTTGTTAGTGTCTGTTGGAAGCCATGCTATAGTCCAGGCTATTTGTTTGAAGGCTAAGACTTTTGTAGCAAAATTATCTCACCTCAATAACCGATAAGGGAGCAGCAAACTATAGCTCCATGGGCCATATCCAGCCTGCCGCTTGTTTTGTTAATAAAGTTTTATTGTAACATAGCCATGTCCATTTATTCACTTATTGTCTGGGGCTGCTTTGGCACTACAACAAAGTTGAGTAGTCGTGACAGAGACTGTCTGACCTGAAAAGCCAAAAATGTCTACTTGTCCTTTACAAATAATGTTTACCAACCCCTGTAAATATAAACATTTCTAGGCTGCAGTGTTAGCATTTGCCTGCTATGGTAGATTGATTAAAAAAATATGGCCATTTCTTATTTATTTATTTATTTATTTATTTATTTATTTATTTATTTATTTATTTTTGGCTGTGTTGGGTCTTCGTTTCTGTGTGAGAGCTTTCTCTAGTTACGGCAAGCGGGGGCCATTCTTCATCGTGGTGCACAGGCCTCTCACTGTCGCGACCTCTCTTGTTGCGGAGCACAGGCTCCAGACGCACAGGCTCAGTAGTTGTGACGCACGGGCCCAGTTACTCCGCGGCATGTGGGATCTTCCCAGACCAGGGCTCGAACCCGTGTCCCCTGCATTGGCAGGCAGATTCTCAACCACTGTGCCACCAGGGAAGCCCCAATATGGCCATTTCTTAACCCCTCCCTAAATCCTTTCCAATGTAACCAAAAATGGAATCCATTTCACCAGCCATTGAATTTAGGCTGGTCTTATGAGTTGTTTGGAATGTTTTGAATGCTGAGGAAGTGACACTGGACCCATCATGGGCCTAGGTTTCAGGAGCCCTTGCAAACTTTCCCGCACTCCTTCCTCTGAGAATAAGCCTGCTGGATGGCAAAAGACACACATAGTCCAGTTACTCCATTGCCTCAGCTAACAGCCGGCCAACCTCCAGAAGCAGAGTTGTCCTGCTGACTGTGGCTGACCACAGGTGTATGTGCCTGATCACAACCAGAAGTACTGAGCCAAGCACAGTACAAATAGCCAATCTGTAGATTCATGGGCTAAATAAATATTTGATGTTTTAACCCACTACATTTTAGAGTGGATTGTTATACAGCCAAAGCTAAGACATACACCTATCATTAGCAATGGGACTTACAGTTCCTGTGGTAGGAGTTCCTTCTCTTTCCACTCTGTTTTCAAAGTCAGGATATCTCAGTCTTGCCCACAGACCCCAGCTGGAAAACAGGTGAAGGGAACTCTCTAAAGGAAACATTATGATAATTCTTTCACCAAATGCTAAAAATACCCATAAAAATAACAACTTGGGGGTGGGTCTTACGTGGTGGCACAGTGGTTGAGAGTCTACCTGCCAGTGCAGGAGACACGGGTTCAGGCTCCGGTCCGGGAAGATCCCACATGCCGCGGAGCGACTGGGCCCGTGCGCCACAGCTGCTGGGCCTGTGCTCTAGAGCCCGCGAGCCACAACTACTGAAGTCAGCGGGCCTAGAGCCCATGCTCTGCAACAGGAGAAGCCACTGCAGTGAGAGGCCCGTGCACCGCAACGAGGAGTGGCCCCCGCTCACCACAAGTAGAGAAAGCCCGCGTGCAGCAATGAGGACCCAACGCAGCCAAAAATAAAGTGGATAGAATTGATAAATTTATAAAAAATACATATATATTAAAAAAAATAACAACTTGGATTTCAAATAGGAATAACAAGTCTGAAGGGGCCCACATATAAATACATTCTGATAGCTTCTTTAAAGAAAAAAATTATATATTTATAAAGTTATATAGTATTATATATAATTCTTTAGTATTTGCCTGGGTAGTGCCAAACCAGTAAAGTAATCTGCACGTTTGCTCTAAATGTTCCCTCTGCCTAAAAGGCTCAACACCCAGACATTTTGTGGAATATCTGGGTCTCAATCAAGTATCAACTCTTCATCAAAGCACTCCCTGATAAGCCAATTTAAAATAGCCCCCTAAGATCTATCATATTATCGTGTTTTTTTCTTCCTGGTATTTTTATATCATATTCTTATTTATTTATGTGTTTACTTCTTTGTAGCCTGTTGCTCCCCACAGGAACATGCTTCATGAGAGACCAGGAACTTCATGCTTCTTATTCATTGCTGTATCCCCACACTTAGAATAGTGCCTAGCCCATGACAAATCTTGATTAGTAGTTCTTCAATGAATAGTCTGCTCTTGCCTCTCATAGGGATAAAATAAGTTTTATCTAGAAAGTATCCCCTGTCAATGACTGAAGTGAAACCCTTGATTTTTGAGCAAATGGAAAAATCAAAAGTGTGAGATTTTTTAGTGGCCTAACATTTTCAAGGAACAAATTATACAAAAATCTCTCATTATTCTTCATCCCTACATATGTCCATCATATCACTATTACACTAAGAGAACATGTCTCACTGTCACTAATGCTGCCCATGTTCTCACAAGTAAATAAGGCAGGTCACTATTTTTATTTGGGAACTAGAAGCAGAGGAATTTTCCATTCCATAGGACCCACAACAAACCACAGCCCAATATGTCAGCAGAACCCAAGGACTTAGAAGGCTTAAAATCCACAAGCTCAGGAAGACACCCAATTAACAGAGTGTAAGTCCAAATGTAACTCATACACCTATTGGAAATGCCAGACAATGTCAAACAGTATCAAATCTTGTTTTGCAACCAGGTTAGTGTTCTGTGCATCCTGGGGGGAGACTGGAATTCCATTAAAAAAAGAACAAACATATAAGATACTTTGCTTCCCATCAAGAAGTGTAACTCATAGGTTTCACCTATGCTCTCCAGCCCCAAATGATTGAACTGGCCTTAGTGCCAAAAAATTGGAAACGTCTCAACATGCATTAATTGCTTAATGGTTGTGTTGTCTGCTTGAAAAGGGCGGGATGGTATTTAAGTTGCTTAATGACTTTACATTTTCCCATGGCAAAATAGTTGTGATTTGGTTATGCTATATTTAAAGAGTTACATAAACAAGGCTTTGGAAACAAGTGAACTGGCTTCCTTGGGAAAGGGATTTTGGTCACTTCAGCTGGCATGCTCAGGCCCTTCCGGTGGAGAAAACTACAACCACCAGCCTTCCCTCTGCCTTTTAGAAGTTGACCTTGTGTTTATCTCTGCCTTTCTGTGTGTGTTGCTGAGTGTAGTTTACGGGGTTAGGGGAGTAGGTAGAGGGAAGATTAAAAAAACTAATAATAAATGACACTTTATTGCTTGGAAACAATTACAAAACAAGTTGAAATGTAAGTAATTAGGACAAGCAGGGTAAACTTAGAAAAGCCTGGCTACCTTGAATCCAGAGAGCCTAGTGATGAGAAACCCCCGGGGCAGAGTGGGATCTGTCTTGTAAAACCAGTTGATCAAATGTTTATTACTGTATAAGGAAGAGCTTTTGAACCCATGTGGTTTGCTCTTGGGTATCCCAGAAACGATGTCTTTCAGAAGCACAGATGTTAAATTTCTTATGCAGACATCTCTTGCAGTGGTGAAAAGCACTCTTGGCAGTTAAAGGAGGTCCTGAGCAGAGGAAGATGATGTTCTGCCTCCTAGACAAAGTATACCAGTCAGGACAATTGAGAAAGAAACTCAAGGTTTGGTCTCAGGTTTACACAGAATCATTATTTTGGGAGACTGGAGGTCCTTTTTAGATCCCTTTTTAAGCAATCCCCTCTTGCTTATAGACATTTACAAGGAAGGCGGGAACCAACTAGATTACATGTCAGCATCCTTAACTAAAGGTGACTTTCAGAGTACATTTTCTTTTCATTTCCTAGGTTTCAGCCTTTTGCATATTATAATCTTTGTTAAGTTTGGTGGTGAATCATTTGTCATGTTTGTTGATCCAAGTTTCCTACTGAGAACTCATAAATCTATTCTTAATTAAAACAAATATCAACTGAAATTTTATTTTTCTTAGATATTTGCATCTCTTTAACTTTCAAACATTTGTAATTAAATTCTATGAGCCTTTCATTTACTAAATAGCTAAGCCAACAAATGGAATGAGCCCAAATCAGCTCACTTTGTCAGACTTACTGGCAATTCTTCTAAGGCTAGAATGTAAGGAGACCACATGGGGGCCTTTGCCTTATGCTGTGGTGATGGGGGCCTTTGCCTTAGATGCTGTGGTGGATTGATGGCATTCCTGGTCCTACCCACAACTTTCCTGCATCCAAGCCCTTTGAACTAAGACCCTGAAGTTCTTCCCACCAAGAGGCAGAGTCTATTTCCTGTCCCCTTGACTCTGGACTGCCTGGTGACTTGTTTCTGTGAATAGAATGTGGCACAGCAAGGTCTTGCATGCTTCCCCTCTCTCTCTTAGAATCTTTGGCAGCCTATATGTGAACCAGCCCAGGCTAGCCTTTTGGAGGATGAGAGGCAGCAGTCTCCGCCAAGGCCTAGCATCAGCCTAGAGTCAGCTGACCCCCAAACATCTGAGAGAGTCCAGCCAAGGTGAACAGATCTGCCTCCCAACCTCCAGCTGACCACAGATGGATGAATGAACTCATCTAAGGCCAGCAGAACCACCTGCCGGCATGTTGTTATATTGTGATTTATAATTAAGAAATATGTATTTTGTCTTTGTCTTCTTTTCTGGGAGCTCCTAAAACCCTTGGAGTTCCTAAGTGTTGAAAGCAAAAGAAGGTGTCTTTTGTTATGTGAATGAAGTTACTTTTGGACCTCACCTAAGGATGGGGACTGGTTGCCAAGAGAATCAACCATGTGATTGATTGTAGGAACCTCTGATTTATAGCCAGTCAGCTAGAAGCACAGGTAGCAACCTAGACTTTTGATTGGCATCTGAAAGGGAGAGCAATCTTGTAGGACTGAGCCCTTAACCTGTGGAATCTGATGGTATCTCTACATAGATGGTGTCAGAATTGAGTTGAATTGTTGGACACCCAGTTGTTGTATGAAAATTGCTTGGTGGTGTGGGGAAAAAACACACACTGAAATTGGTGACAAGAACTTTTATGTATAAATTCACGAGTAATAAAAGACGCTTATTGTTCTGAGCCCTTGAGTTCTGAGGTGGTTTGTTATACATTAATACTTAACTAATACAAATATTTTTAAAAGATATCATTTTCAGCATCACTGTTACATCCATGGAGGTAAGGAAGTGAAGACATCAGCACCCTTACTATGCAGATGAAGATACCAAGTGGAACACTGGTCAGTAATGGCCAAATTTGTAATGGAAACCTATGAAATTAGAGACAGTTATTCTAGGATCTGGGAACAAAGTAGGAAACCCAATAGACATGGTACTGGTCCTTCGAGATCTTAGAATCCAATAGAGATAGCAGATATTTCAAATTATTGAAATTGAAATGGCAGTGAGAAAAAAAAGAACTGTGCTTCTCAATCCTTGCAGCACATTAGAAGCATCTGGAGAGATGTAACAGTATCACCAACAGTGGGTCTGATCACAAACTAATTCAATCAGAATCTCTGTGCATAGTGCTTAGACATGAGGATTGAGAATTACTGGTCTGCAGTGCTTTTCAAAGAGTGGTCTGTAGACCAGCAGCACCAGCATCACCCAGGATCTTGTTAGAAAATGAGAATCTCAGGTCCCACCCCTGATCTGCTGAATCAGAATCTGAGGATGAGACGTGGGAGAAGGAACCTGTCTTCTAACAAATCCTCTGCGTGATTCTCTTTTTTTTTTCACATCTTTATTGGAGTATAATTGCTTTACAATGTTGTGTTAGTTTCTGTTTACCACAAAGTGAATCAGCTATATGTATACATATATCACCATATATCCCCTCCCTCTTGTGTCTCCCTCCCACCCTCCCTATCCAAACCCTCTAGGTGGTCAAAAAGCACCGAATTGATCTCCCTGTGTGATGCAGCTGCTTCCCAGTAGCTATCTATTTGATACTTGGTAGTGTATATATGTCAAATGCTACTCTTTCATTTCGTCCCAGTTTAACCTTCCCCCTCCCTGTGCCCTCAAGTCCATTCTCTATGTCTGCGTCTTCATTCCTGTCCTGCCCTAGGTTCATCAGAAACTTTTTTTTTTTAGATTCCATATATACGTGTTAGCATACAGTATTTGTTTTTCTCTTTCTGACTTCACTCTGTATGACAGACTCTAGGTCCATCCACCTCACTACAAATAACTCAATTTCATTTTTTTTATGGCTGAGTAATATTCCATTGTATATATGTGTCACATCTTCTTCATCCATTCATCCATTGATGGACTCTTAGGCTGTTTCTATGTCCTGGCTATTGTAAATAGTGAACATAATGAACATTATGGTACATGTCTCTTTTTTTTTTTTTTTCGGTACGCGGGTCTCTCAGTGTTGTGGCCTCTCCCGTTGCGGAGCACAGGCTCCAGACGCGCAGGCTCAGTGGCCATGGCTCACAGGCCCAGCCGCTCCACGGCACGTGAGATCCTCCTGGACCGGGACACGAACGCATGCCCCCTGCATCACCAGGCGGACTCTCAACCACTGCGCCACCAGGGAAGCCCCACGTCTCTCTTTTTTTTTTTTTTTTTTTGGGGGTACGCGGGCCTCTAACTGTTGTGGCCTCTCCCGTTGCGGAGCACAGGCTCCGGATGCACAGGATCAGTGGCCATGGCTCTCGGGCCCAGCCGCTCCACAGCATGTGGGATCTTCCCGGACCGGGGCACGAACCTGTATCCCCTGCATCAGCAGGCGGACTCTCAACTACTGCGCCACCAGGGAAGCCCCCCATGTCTCTTTTTGAATTATGGTTTTCTCAGAGTATATGCCCAGTAGTGGGATTGCTGGGTCATATGGTAGTTCTATTTTTAGTTTGTTAAGGAACCTCCATACTGTTCTCCATAGTGGCTGTATCAATTTACATTCCCACCAACAGTGTAAGAGGGTTCCCTTTTCTCCACACCCTCACCAGCATTTATTGTTTGTAGATTTTTTCATGATGTCCATTATGACCGGTGTGAAGTGATACCTCATTGTAGTTTTGATTTGCATTTCTCTAATGATTAGTGATGTTGAGCATCCTTTCATGTGTTTGTTGGCCATCTGTATGACTTCTTTGGAGAAATGTCTATTTAGGTCTTCTGCCCATTTATAGATTGGGTTGCTTGTTTTTTTGATATTGAGCTGGATGAACTGCTTGTATATTTGGATATTAATCCTTTGTCAGTTGCTTCATTTGAAAATATTTTCTCCCATTCTGAGGGTTGTCTTTTTGTCTTGTTTATGGTTTCTTTGCTGTGCAAAAGCTTTTAAGTTTAATTAGGTCCCATTTGTTTATTTTTGTTTTTATTTCCATTTCTCTCAGAGGTGGGTCCAAAAGGATCTTGCTGTGTTTTATATCAAAGAGTGTTCTTCCTATGTTTTCTTCTAAGAGTTTTATAGTGTCTAGCCTTACTTTTAGGCCTTTAATCCATTTTGAGTTTATTTTTGTGTATGGTGTTAGGGAGTGTTCTAATTTCATTCTTTTATATGTAGCTGTCCAGTTTTCACAGCACCACTTACTGAAGAGGCTGTCTTTTCTCCGTTGTATATTGTTCCCTCTTTTATCAAAGATAAGGTGACCATATGTGTGTGGGTTTATCTCTGGGCTTTTTATCCCATACCATTGATCTATGTTTCTGTTTTTGTGCCAGTACCATACTGTCTTGATTACTGTAGGTGTGTAGTATAGTCTGAAGTCAGGGAGCCTGATTCCTCCAGCTGCATTTTTCTTTCTCAAGATTGCTTTTGCTGTTTGGGGTCTTTTGTGTTTCCATACAAATTGTAAAATTTCTTGTTCTAGTTCTGTGAAAAATGCCATTGGTAGTTTGATAGGGATTGCATCGAATCTGTAGATTGCTTTGAGTAGTAGAGTCATTTTCACAATGTTAATTTTCCAATCCAAGAACATGGTATATCTCTCCATCTGTTTATATCATCTTTAATTTCTTTCATCAGTGTCTTATAGTTTTCTGCATACAGGTCTTTTGTCTCCTTAGGCAGGTTTATTCCTAGGTATTTTATTCTTTTTGTGGCAATGGTAAATGAGAGTGCTTCCTTAATTTCTCTTTCAGATTTTTCAACATTAGTGCATAGGAATGCAAGAGGTTTCTGTGCATTAATTTTGTGTCCTGCTACTCTACCAAATTCCTTGATTAGCTCTGGTAGTCTTCTGGTAGCATCTATAGGATTCTATATGTATAGTATTATGTCATCTGCAAACAGTGACAGTTTTACTTCTTCTTTCCCAGTCTGGATTCCTTTTATTTCTTTTTCTTCTCTGACTGCTGCAGCTAAAACTTCCAAAACTATGTTGAATAATGGTGGTGAGAGTGGGCAACCTTGTCTTGTTCCTGATCTTAGAGGAAATGGTTTCAGTTTTTCACCATTGAGAATGATGTTGGCTGTAGGTTTGTCATTTATGGCCTTTATTATGTTGAGGTAGTTTCCCTCTATACCTACTTTCTGGAGAGTTTTTTTTTTATCATAAATGGGTGTTGAATTTTGTAGAAAGGCTTTTCTGCATCTATTGAGATGATCATATGGTTTTTCTCCTTCAATTTGTTAATATGGTGTATCACGCTGATTGATTTGCATATATTGAAGAATCCTTGCATTCCTGGGACAAACTCCACTTGATCATGGTGTACGATCCTTTTCATGTGCTGTTGGATTCTGTTTGCTAGTATTTTGTTGAGGATTTTTGTATCTATGTTCATCAGTGATATTGGCCTGTAGTTTTCTTTTTATGTGACATCTTTGTCTGGTTTTGGTATCAGGGTGATGGTGGCCCCATAGAATGAGTTTGGGAGTGTTTCTCCCTCTGCTATATTGTGGAAGCGTTTGAGAAGGATGGGTGTTAGCTCTTCTCTAAATGTTTGATAGAATTCTCCTGTGAATCCATCCGGTCCTGGGCTTTTGTTTGTTGGAAGATTTTTAATCACACTCTCAATTTCAGTGCTTGTGATTGGTCTGTTTATATTTTCTCTTTCTTCCTCTTTCAGTCTCAGAAGGTTGTGCTTTCCTAAGAATTTGTCCATTTCTTCCAGCTTGTCCATTTTATTGGCATATAGTTGCCTATAGTAATCTCTCATGATCCTTTGTATCTCTGCAGTGTCAGTTGTTACTTCTCATTTTTCATTTCTAATTCTGTTGATTTCAGTCTTCTCCTGTCTTTTCTTGATGAGGCTGACTAATATTTTATCAATTTTATCTTCTCAAAGAGCCAGCTTTTACTTTTACTCATCTTTGCTATTGTTTCCTTCATTTCTTTTTCATTTATTTCTCATCTGATCTTTATGATGTCTTTCTTTCTGCCAACTTTGGGGTTTCTTTGTTCTTCTTTCTCTAATTGCTTTAGGTATAAGTTTAGGTTGTTTGAGATTTTTCTTGTTTCTTGAGGTAGGATTATATTGCTTTAAACTTCCCTCTTAGAACTGCTTTTGCTGCATCCCATAAGTTTTAGGTCATTGTGTTATCATTGTTATTTGTTTCTAGGTATTTTTTTAATTTCCTCTTTGATTTCTTCAGTGAGCTCTTGGTTATTTAGTAATGTATTGTTTAGCCTCCATGTGTTGTATTTTTTACAGTTTTTTTCCTGTAATTAATATCTAGCCTCATAGCATTGTGGTTGGAAAAGATACTTGATACAATTTCAATTTTCTTAAATTTTCCAAGGCTTGATTTGTGTTCCAAGATATGATCTATCCTGGAGAATGTTCCACGAGCACTTGAGAAGAAAATGTAGTCTGTTGTTTTCGGATGGAATGTCCTCTAAATATCAATTAAGTCCATCTTGTTTAATGTGTCATTTAAAGCTTGTGTTTCCTTATTTATTTCCATTTTGGATGATATGCCCATAGGTGAAAGTGGGGTGTTAAAATCCCCTACTATTATTGTGTTACTGTCGATTTCCCCTTTTATGGCTGTTAGCATTTGCCTTATTGTTGAGGTGCTGCTATGTTGGATGCATAAATATTTACAATTGTTATATCTTCTTCTTGGATTGATCCCTTGATCATTATGTAGTGTCCTTCTTTGTCTCTTCTAATAGTCTTTATTTTAAAGTCTATTTTGTCTGATATGAGAATTGCTACTCCAGCCTTCTTTTAATTTCCATTTGCATGGTATATCTTTTTCTATCCCTTCATTTTCAGTCTGTATGTGTCCCTAGGTCTGAAGTGGGTTTCCTGTAGACAGCATATATACCGGGTCTTGTTTTTGTATCTATTCAGCCAGTCTATGTCATTTGGCTGGAGCATTTAGCCCATTTACAGTTAAGGTAATTATCAATATGTATGTTCCTATTACCATTTTCTTAATAGTTTTGGGTTTGTTTTGTAGGTCTTTTCCTTCTCTTGTGTTTCCTGCCTAGAGAAGTTCCTTTGGCATTTGTTGTAAAGCTGGTTTGGTGGTGCTGAATTCTCTTCCCTTTTGCTTGTCTGTAAAGGTTTTAATTTCTCCTTCAAATCTGAATGATATCCTTGCTGGGTAGAGTAATCTTGGCTGTAGGTTTTTCCCTTTCCTCACTTTAAATATGTCCTGCCACTCCCTTCTGTCCTGCAGAGTTTCTGCTGAAAGATCAGCTGCTAACCCTATGAGGGATCCCTTGTATGTTATTTGTTGCTTTTCCCTTGCTGCTTTTAATATTTTTTCTTTGTATTTAATTTTTGATAGTTTGATTAATATGTGTTTTGGCATGTTTTTCCTTGGATTTATCCTGCATGGGAGTCTCGACTGGATTGACTATTTCCTTTCCCAAGTTAGGGAAGTTTTGAACAATAATCTCTTCAAATATTTTCTCAGACCATTTCTTTTTTCTCTTTTTCTTCTGAGACCCCTATAAGTCGAATGTTGGTGTGTTTAATGTTGTCCCAGAAGTCTCTGAGACCGTCCTCAATTCTTTTCATTCTTTTCTCTTTATTCTGCTCTGCGGTAGTTATTTCCACTACTTTAACTTCCAGGTCACTTATCTGTTCTTCTGCCTCAGTTATTCTGTTATTGATTCCTTCTAGAAAATTTTTAATTTCATTTATTGTGTTGTTAATTATTGTTTGTTTGCTCTTTAGTTCTCCTAGGTCCTTGTTAAATGTTTCTTGTATTTTCTGCATTGTATTTCCAAGATTTTGTATAATCTTTATTATCATTACTCTGAATTATTTTTCAGGTAGACTGCCTGTTTCCTCTTCATTTGTTTGGTCTGGTGGGTTTTTACCTTGCTCCTTCATCTGCTGCATATTTCTCTGTCTTCTCGTTTTGTTTAACTTACTGTGTTTGGGGTCTCCTTTACACAGGCTGCATGTTCGTACTTCCCACTGTTTTTGGTGTCTGCCCCCAGTGGGAAAGGTTGGTTCACTGGGTTGTGTAGGCTTCCTGATAGAGGGGACTCATGCCTGTGTTCTGGTGGGTGGGGCTGGATCTTACCTTTCTGGTGGGCAGGGCCACATCTGGTGGTGTGTTTTGGGGTGCCTGTGAACTTACTAAGATTTTAGGTAGCCTCTCTGCTAATGGGTGGGGTTGTGGTTCTGTCTTGCTAGTTATTTGGCATGGGGCGTCCAGCACTGGAGCTTACTGGCCATTGGGTGGAGCCAGGTCTTAGTGTTGAGATCTCTGGGAGAGTTCTCACCAGTTGATATCATGTGGGGTCAGGAGGTCTCTGGTGGCCCAATGTCCTGAACTCTGCTCTCTCACCTCAGAGGCTCAGGCCTGACACCAGGCTGGAGCACCAAGACCCTGTCAGCCACATGGCTCAGAAGAAATGGGAGAAAAAAGGAAAGAAAAATAATGATAAATTAAAAAAAAATTTAATTATTAAAATTAAAAAAAATTAACAAAATTTTTAAAATAAAAAAATTTTTTAAAGTAATAATAATAAAAAAAGAGAGCAACCAAACCAATACACAATTCCACCAGTGATAGCAAGCACTAAAATGTATACTAAGATAAACAAAAATCAGAAACAAGTCAGTCACAGACAGCAAACCCCAGGTCTACAGTTGCTCCCAAAGTCCACTGCCTTAGCTTTGGGATGTTTCATTGTCTATTCATGTATTCCACAGATGCAGGGTACATCAAGTTGATTGTGGGGATTTAATCCGCTGCTCCTGAGGCTGCATGGAGAAATTTCCTTTTCTCATTTTTGTTCGCACAACTCCCAGGGTTCAGCTTTGGTTTTGGCCCCGTCTCTGCATGTAGGTCACCCTCAGGCCTCTGTTCCTGCCCAGAGAGGATAGGGTTAAAGCAGCAGCTGATTGCGGGCTCTGGCTCACACATGCCTGGGGGAGGGAGGGGTATGGTAGTTATCATTGGAATGCAGGGTAGCCTGTGGTGGCAGAGGCCCGTGCGATGTTGCAACAGCCTGAGGCGTGCTGTGTGTCCTCCTGGGGAAGTTGTCCCTGAATCACAGGACCCTCGCAGTGGAGGGCTGCACAGGCTCCCAGGGTTGGGGTGTGTGGATAGTGACCTGTGCTTGCACACAGGATTCTTGGTGGCTGCAGCAGCAGGGTTAGCGTTTCATGCCTGTCTCTGTTGTCCAATCTGATAGCAGAGGCTTGTGCCAGTCTCTGGAGCTCATTTAGGAGGTGCTCTGCCTTCTGTGGGCACACAGGGAAGGAATCCCCTCTCCTCATGCACCCCGAAACAATGGCCTCTTGCCTCTCCAACAGGTCCAGCGCTTTCCCCAGACTCCCTCCCAGCTAGCTGTGGTGCACTAGCCCCCTCAGGCTGTGTTCAGGCAGCCAACCCCTGTCCTCTCCCTGGGATCTGACCTCCGAAGCCTGAGCCTCAGCTCCCAGCCCCTGTACACCCCAGGGGGTGAGCAGACAAGCCTCTCAGGTTGCTGATCGTCTGTGCGGGAGTCTCCCCGCTTTGCCCCCCGCACCCCCGTTGCTGTGCTCTCCTCCATGACTCCGAAGCTTCCCCCCCCCCACCCCTGCCTCCACCCGCGAAGGGGCTTCCTAGTGTGTGGAAACCTTTCCTCCTTCACAGCTCCCTCCCAGAGGTGCAGGTCCCGTCCCTATTCTTTGGTCTCTGTTTTTTCTTTTGCCCTACGCAGGTACGTGGGGATTTTCTTGCCTTTTGGGAGGTCTGAGGTCTTCTGCCAGCGTTCAGTAGGTGTTCTGTAGGAGTTGTTCCACATGTAGATGTATTTCTGATGTATTTGTGGGGAGGAAGGTGATCTCCACGTTTTACTCCTCTGCCACCTTGAAGGTCCCCTCCCCGTGTGATGCTTATACAAGCTAAATGTTGAGAGGCACCAGTTGAGAGTTGTAAGGCAGTAAAATCTGACATTAACCATTGATAACTTGGAGCAATTACACACAGCAACACACACACAAATACTGTAAGAAGAAAGTAAATTGTTGGGGTTGTTTACCTAGACCTAAAGGTGAGACTTTCACGTACGAAGATCTCAGCTCTTGATATGGGTGATCTATACAACAAAAGCTCATATGACACTTATTTTAACTTTGTTCATGATTGAAATATCCTATGACCTACTCTGTTTAAATTCCCAGAAATGTTTTTCCCTAATACCAGAGTCTATAACTTTATTTAGTACCATAGCCTAAAGATGCTATGTCTATAGTTTTCAGTTCCATTTGTTATATAATATTTTAAGACTTGCCCTGTTTCTGCAAAGACTTAGAGGCAAATTCAGATTTAGTTTTCTTTGAGAGGGTCTCTCGCCCAAATTGATGTGATCATATGCCCTTATTTCCCTGGGACAGTCCTAGTTTATGCCTGTTGTTCTAGCATCACCTTTCACTCTCAAAAGGGTCCCAATTTAGACAATAACTTATATGATCACTCGAGCTAAGAGCTGTAACAGCACTATCTTTTGGAAGAAAGTAAAGATGCCACCTGTTAGCTATGCCTTTCAGTGCTCCGTCAAAGTTGCATTTTACTTCTGGTGCAGTTACTGTAATTTCATTACCATATTTTATAATAGCTAAGATGCCTTTAATAATAAAAGTCATATGCATCCCAATGTTCATAGCAGCATTATTTACAACTGCCAGGATATGGAAACAACCTAAGTGTCCATCAACAGATGAATGGGTAAAGAAGATGTGATATATGTGTATATGATGGAGTACTATTCAGCCATAAAAAAGAATAAAATTTTGCCATTTTCAACAACATGGATGGACTTGTTGAGTATTATGCTAAGTGAAATAAGTCAGAGAAAGACAAATACTATATGATATCACTTATATGTGGAATCTAAAAAGTACAACAAACTAGTGAATATAACAAAAAAAGAAGCAGACTCACAGGTACAGAGAACAAATTAGTGGTCACCAAGGGGAATAAGAAGTGCAAACTATTATGTATAAAATAAGCTACAAAGATATATCATATATACACAAAGAAGGTAGCCAATAATTTATAATAACTATAAATGGAATACATTCTTTAAAAATTGTGAATCACTATATTGTACACCTGTAACATATAATACTGTACCTCAACTATACTTCAATTAAAAAAAATTTTTAAAATCACTGTTATTTTATGCATCACTAAGGAAAAACTACTTTTTTTTTTTTTTTTTTGCGGTATGCAGGCCTCTCACTGTTGTGGCCTCTCCCGTTGCGGAGCACAGGCTCCGGACGCGCAACCTCAGCGGCCATGGCTCACGGGCCCAGCCGCTCCACGGCATGTGGGATCTTCCCGGACCGGGGCACGAACTCGTGCCCCCTGAATCAGCAGGAGGACTCTCAACCACTGCACCACCAGAGAAGCCCAGGAGAAACTACTTCTAATTAAGCTATAACACAATGATTTCTTATCTTTGATCTTGGTATGTAATAGGTAATTGCAGTAATAAAACGTTCTCTCATGTTCAATGATAAACTTAGCTATTGCTTTTTAAATACATAAGAAACTGGTAATTCCTCCAATAATGAATATTTATTATCAAATTTACATCCTGCTCTTCTATCTCCATGCCTTTGGGGGTATTTAATAACTTTTTAAAAATGATGAATCCTGGGCTTCCCTGGTGGTGCAGTGGTTGGGAGTCCGCCTGCCAATGCAGGCGACACGGGTTCATGCCCCGTTCCGGGAAGATCCCACATGGCGTGGAGAGGCTGGGCCCGTGAGCCATGGCCGCTGAGCCTGTGCGTCCGGAGCCTGTGCTCCGCAACGGGAGAGGCCAAAACAGTGAGAGGCCCGCGTACCGCAAAAAAAAAAAAAAAAGATGAATCCTGCTTCATCTTTTTTGAAGATATTTTAAAGAGCAGTTAAAGTCAATATTTGTAATCCGACAATGCAAAGAACTCGAGCAATGTAAAGACGACAGGACCTAGTTTAAACATTTGCAGGCAGGTACCATATGTACCCGTTGGCTGGCAAATAAATAAATAGATAGGTAAATAGAAACCATCAATTAAAACTGATGCAGTCCAATTTCAGTTATAGTAAAATATGAAAAAAATGTGTGCATTAGTCTAAATGAAAAATGACATTTAGGAAACCACCAATTCCAGTTTTCAAGAATTCAGCCAGGCTACCCTGGAATCTAAATGTTGTGGGAGAAAAAATAGACCACAGACTTTAAAAGTAAGGCTTTGTCATTATGAGACGTGCACCACAGGATGAATGAAGCGGGGCAGGCGGTCAGCAACACTCAGGGGCTGATGATCGCACACAAACCCCATCCTTTCAAACACCAAAATTACATTCTTTTGTACCCAAGTGCAACCAAAGCCCTCTCCAAGCCCTGGTGTGTGGTCAGCGGGGTAAGACGGAGCACAGACCTCATAATAATGGAGGTCGGGGGAGCTTTTGAAAGTAGCAGATTTTATAAAAAGATTATGTTAAAGAGGCACTGGTAACATTTCTCAGAAAAGGGTCAGTGTTTGCACGGTAACATATTGAGTCTATATTTTATTGAGAATTTAACTTTCTCTAACCAAAGACCACAACACATCCTATTATAGGGGGTGTTATTTCCTCATCAAAATACAAAAAGAATATGCAAAGCACAAAGCAAACTGAGTATAGAGAAAGTGCGTTTCTCTCTGAAACGGAAATCTCTTCTTGTGCTTATTGCAGGTGCTAAACGGTGAATATTAAACAGTGAAAATGTCCATTGTTTATTTAGAAATAAACTGTTTATTTCTATTATTTAAAAATGAACCCCAAATAATACGAGGGGTCCTCTACTTTCTGTGCCTGCCAGCAGAAATAATGGTGAACATCTGAAAAAACATACAGCATAATTTCCTTAAAAATATTCTGTAACTTTTTGACTCTGACTGATCTTTTCTTGAATTACAAAAAATAGTGCAGTTTCATCCTTTCTATGCTTTATGTTCTTCCTCTCCCTTGCAAATTTTGCATTTTTACTTGTGGCTGGTTTCATTTTCTTTAGTCTGTTACTTTTTCTAACACATTTTACTGTAACACCTCTGCAAAAATCAATCAATACTTCAAAATTCTCTGAGAGAAACTTATGTCCTCTGAAGGAAAAGTCTTAACTGTTTATATGGTTGCTAACATTGACTATCATGAGATTTTAGTTAGACATAATCTGTAAGTTTGCTTAATACCAGCCTCATTTTATGGATAAAATGTCCCCATATTTTTAAAAGTCTGGACTTCCCTGGTGGTCCAGCAGTTTAGACTCCACGTTCCCAATGTAGGGGGCCCAGGTTTGATCCATGGTCAGGGAACTAGATCCCGCATGCCTGCAACTAAATATCCCACACGCTGCAACGAAGATGCCGTGTGTCGCAACGAGGATCCCTCATGCTGCAACTAAGACGAGGCACAGCCAAATAAATTAAAAAAAAAAAAAAAGGTCTGCATTTGCTGATTAAAATTGGCTTCCATTTTTCTTTTTATTGATCTTCATTAGCTTGTTTTGATCAGTACATGTTTAATTGGTATGAGTGGCAGCTGTGATTTTCATAGGTACTGTGGAAAGAAGTTAGACACACAATAATAATGCTGTTTGATTCTACCTAGGCGACATTCTAGAAAACACAAACTAATATATGGTGACAGAGAGATCAGTGGTCTCATGGGGCCAAGAGTAAAGGTAGGGAGGGATTGCAAAGGACAAAGGAAACTTTTGGATATAATGGGAGAGTTCTGAATCTTGATTGTGGTGGTGGTTACAGGGTTTACACATTTGTCAAAACATAACAAATAGTATCATTTGAATGAGTACAGTTTGTTGTATTTAATTGTATCTTAAACTTGATAAAAATGTACTGTAGAATACTATAATAAGGATATGCTTAAATAATGTTTTCTTAACAGCTAGAAGCACAGTTGGAAAAGAATCATCTTCGACATATTGCATGAGATGAAACTAAGACTTCATCCTCAGATTAAAAGCATCTCCTTTAAAATACCTTCATTTTAAAGCCCATGCATTATTCTGGAGATACCAGGGTGTCTAATAGGCTTGCTGGCAGCCATTCTATTCTATTTGGGAGTTAAGACTGAAGTGAGCAAATAATGCCTGGGTTTTCAGAGGTGATCGTTGTGGATGAACATGTTATCTCCTGTAGTAATCAGTCCTGTCTGAGGTTTAACCCAATTCAAGCAATGCCCATTCCCCCTCCTTGCCCAGGTGAGCAGTTTCTCCATGTCAGCTGTTCAATGGATCAGGCTGAGTTGGGGTAAGGTGTCAGAAAATTCCAGTGGGATTGGAACTCCTGACCTTATAAAGCAAGAGGGCTCACAATCTCAAAAAACAACAATATCAAATAAAATACCACATATACTCACACTCAAATGTGATGTTCAGCATCCCCAAACTAACGCTTGTTTATAAATAGAAGTGTCCCAAATGTTTAAAGACAAGTCATGCTCTCTTTTTAAACACTTTTACGTTTCAAATATTTTTTAAAGTTCATTCTGAGGTACAATATATGTACAGCAAAATGCAAAAATAGAATTGTTACAGAACCAAACTTGGATCTGCTCGCCCATGTGCAGTAAAGCCAATTTACTGACACTGGGTTGTGGTGAAGAAAATCACAGTGTTTATTGTAGGGCACCAAGCAAGGAGTCCAGGCAGCTAGTGCTTAAAAGACCCCAAATCCTCAAAGGCTTTCAGGGAAAGGTTTTTAGAGACAGGGTGAGGGAGGGGGTTGTGAGGTGTGTGATCAGCTCAGGACAGTGATCTGATTGGTGGGTGGTGAGGTAATCGGGAGTCAAAATCATCAGTTCGGGTTCCAACTGGTCTGAGGTCTATGTGCCTGTGGTCATCATACAGTTAACTTTTTCCACCTGGTGGGTGTTCAGTATCTGCAAAACAGCTCAATGGACATGGCTCAGAATATTACCTATAGCCCTTGAGGAGGAACTAAAGGCCCTTAACTTTGTTTAATGGCTTAACTATTATTATTTGTTTTGCTTGACTGTTTTCCTTTCTGCATTTTCTCACTTCTTGATTAAATTTATTCTTTGGAACTCGGGGAAGACTTAGGAGATCAAAGTTTTTCTATAGAAAAGAGGCAGGTGGAAGACATGGGGGCAGGTGTCTGTCCTAGGAAGGCCCTATAGGACCTGTTTGGTTACAGAAGTGTAGAATTTATTGATTTTTGACAAATGGAAATATTCATATAAACCACACCCCTATAGATTTAGAACTGTTTTATATGGTATAACTTTTACAATTACATTTTCACTGATTGCTGCTGGCTATAAAAGTGCATTTGGCTTCTGCCATTCTTTTGGCAACCAACAACATGGCAAACCCTCCTATTTATTCTAAAAATGCATCCTTAAGCTGCTGAATTTTCTCGGTAGGCATTTATGTCATCTTCAATGACACTGTTTTGTTTCATTCCAAGTCCTAATTCCTTTTCTTTCTTTTTTTTGGTATAACTACACCAATAGTGAACAGATGTAGTTCACCAAAGATGAAAAAAGTCCATATTTTTCCAGAAGTTGATCTAGTTAGTGGATCAATAACTTTTCACATTAGTTATAATATTTACTACAAGCTTTTTTTAAAGTTTTTTTTAAAGATATCATTTATCTGGCTAAGGAAACTCTTTTTTCCTATTACTAGTTTTTAAAGTTCCTTTTTTCAACCACAAACGGATATTGAATTTTATCCAATACTCTTTTCTGTATCTATTTAGATAATCCTATATAGTTTTTCTCCTTTTATATGTTAATAATGTGAGCAATGTAATCTTATTTTCTAATGTTAAATCAAATTTGTATTCTTGGGGTAAATCCAATTTGATCAAAATAGTTTACTTTTTAATTGTGGAATTCAGTTTGATAAAATATTTAATATTTTTATATTAATGTTCATGAATGGTATTGGACTATAAATTTTCTATTTTATAACATCCTTAATTGGTTTTGGTATCAAGAGTATGTTATGCCCAAAAAATGAGTTGGAGGATGTTTCCTCTTTGTCTATATTCTGAAGTCATTTTTGTAGGACTGAAGTTATCAGTTTATGAAATTTGTAGTAGAATTTGTCCTTTAGTATTTAGTAAAACTCGTTACATTTTTGTTGTTTATTTTTGTTTTATAAATAAACTTTATCTTTTAAAAACAGGTTTTTTTAAGTTGAAAATATAGTATAGAGTTGCCATAAGCTTCATACCCAGCTTCCCCATTATTATTAACATCTTATAATAGTAAGGCACATTTGTTGCAACTAATGAACTGATATTAATACTTTATTGTTAATTAAGGTCCATAGTTTATTCAGATTATCTTAGCTTTTACCTAACGCCCTTTTTCTGTTCCATCCAGGATACCATATTTAGACATCATGTCTCCTTTGGCTGTGACAATTTCTCAGACTTTCCTTGTGACCTTGTCTGTTTGAGGAGTACTGCTTAGGCATTTTGTAGAATGTTTCTCAGGGGAAGTTGTGTGATGTTTTTTTCATGATTAGACCAGGGTTATGGGTTTGGGGGAGGAAGACCACAAGGTACAACACAGAGGTACAATGCTGTTCTAATAATGTCATAGCAAGGGTACATGCTAGCCACATGATTTATTCACTGTTGACATTGATCTTCATCATCTGGCTGAGGTAGTGTTTATCAGCTGTGTTCTTTTCTTTCTTTAAAAAGTAGAAGGGTCCTTTACCTCCTTTACTACTCGAAGTGTAGACCACAGATCAGCAGCACCCACATCATCTGGTAGTTTGTTAGAATCACAGTATCTCAAATTCCATCCCAGAATGAATGAATCAGGATTTGCTAGTTAAAAAGATTCCTAGGTGATTCATATTTTTCTCAACATTTGAAAGCACTGCTTTAAGATAATCTAGCACAGACTCCAGCAATTTTTTTTTTTTCCTGTGAAGGGCCCAATAGCAAATATTTTCGGCTTTGTGGGCTATATAGTCTCTGTCACAATGACTCAACTCTGCCTTTGTAGCAGAAAGCAGTCATTACAATACATAAACACATAGGTGTGTTGGCATATTTTTAAAATTTACTTAGACACTGAAATGGAAAAAGGAAAGATGATCATACATTAGACTCAAGTGGTGGTGACGGTGGAGAATACAAAGAAAATTAGTATATTCTGGAGATGTCAGGAAGTAAAATCAAGTGGATTTGGTGAAGGATTGGATGTGGGAGATGATGGAGAGGTAGTTTCAAGAGTAAGTCTAAGGTTCTGGGTTACAAAACTGGAGGAAGAGCCCTGCTATTAATGGACACATGTCACTGGAAGAGGCCATCCAGGTGAGGAAGATCTTGATTTACTTATGGTCATGTTGAGTTTTAAGTGCCTTTAACATCCTTGGTTTTAACTAGTCAGTTAGCTCTGTAGGACTTGAACTTGAAAGAGAGATCAGTTAAGCAATCTGGGCTACAGCGTCTTCATCTTCTTGTAGGAATAATAAAATATTACTTACAGACCATTGTAAGAATAGAAAATATGTAGTAAAGGAATGCAAGATGCAACAGAATTCATAGTAGTAGTTGTTATAATGCACAAAAATAGCGTCAAGCTTTCTGCCACTGGCTGTTGGCTTGTTTGATTGACTAAACGTTTGCCAGCATTTTAATGGGTGCTAAATTGTCCATGTGATATATTCCAGGCCATATAGTTTTGACAGGAAACCTTTGGAAGCAATAAATTGACCTCAAACCACTGCAAGTACAGGATTTTAGCCATAGTTACAAAATAATGAGTAAGATTTCTTTACACAGGACTCTTTCAGACCATATCTTCAAAGCCTCCGGTTCTCAATTTTCCCTGCCCACTAGAATTATCTGGGGAGCTTCCAAGAATCCCAGTACATGGGCCAGTTAGATTATAATCCCGATAGTCCTATTAAATCAGGATTTCTAGAGGGTGGCAACTAGATATTGTTATTTTTTTCAAGCCCCCAGATGGATCTGGTATGCAGTCAAAATTGAAAAACGCTGGTAGAGGTGACAGTCTTTGTGTGAGTCCAAGCTTGATGGCCAAGCCATCCAAGGAGACATTTAAAATTTTCTTCCATGGTTCAGGACTATGGAACAGAATTAGTAGCTTTGAATTTTTCTTCTTTCTCTCTGTTGGGATCTAGTCATCAGGAAGAACGGAGGAACAGTTTCTTTGTTCATGCTGTGTTAGGCTGTCCCTGAAGAATCCTGCTAGACATAGCCTTTGGGTGTTGGCATTGCTCCAGACTCCAGCTAATATTTGAGGACAATCCTCTTTTCCTATATTCCTCACCTGAAGATTATGAATCAAGAGGATAAAGGTGGGAATCTGAAATCTGTGTTTTGAACAGAATGGGCAGATTCTTAAGACAAGGCAGGTTGGGGAAACAATGTCCTAACCATCGTTACTGCCAAGTGTGGTACTTGGACCACCAGAAAAAGCATCACTGAGGAGGGAAACACAATCTCACGCATTCCAGGTCTATGAATCAGAATACATTTTAAGACAATCCTAAGGTAATTCATATGCCTATTAAAGTTTGAGAAGCACTGCCCTAAAACAGTGTTTCCCAAAGAGATCTTCCAGACCACCTACAACATAACAACTTGGAGTGCTAATTAATAATGGTCTACTCCAAACCTTACAAATCAGAATCTCCTGGTTGGGGGAGGGGGGCTGGAAATCTTCATGTTTAACAAGATCAACTACTGACTCTTATGACAACAACTACAGTTTGAGAATCTTAGATCTAGAATTGGTTTAGTGAACATTTGCTCAGGCCACTCCAAGGAGCTGGTCCAACATCACAGGGTAAAATGCTGTGAGTTGGGTTATTGGCTTCAATACTCAAATGTGGACTAGAGCTAGAAACAACTCACTACAGACTTTTATTTTTTTTACCATACCTACCACATATTGGTCATGATGTGTGGGCCCAGAAAGTCTTACTCATGGATCAACATGTTAAACATGCATGACTCAGAGGATGTGTTCATAAAAGGAGTTTTATTTTTCTTTTCCACTGTCCCTTGAAACATGCTTGGGGATGGGGAGTGGTGAATACTTCCTCTGCCTTCAGGTGAAAATCGAGGTGACCATCATGATTTTATAGGTACAGTAATACAAACTCTGAGCTAGATTGAATATTAACATATGTTGAACTAGATTGAATATTAACATTTGTTTCCTCCTTGGCTGGGGTTGGCTATAGGTGGGTCACCTGCTTTTGGAGAGAAGATATGGTCTTCCTCATTTTCCCTTTTCCTTCTCTTACTCACTAGCTGTGCCACTGACATCCTCTGGAATAAGCAAGGGGAGGCAAGAAGAAGAACAATGGGAGCAGACAATTATTATTTGACTGATAACTATCACAAATTCACTTTCTTTGGGCCTGGTGGAGATTTAAAGTATGGACACTTTCATAGGTTTTTTTGGTTATCCTACTGGACTTCACTAACTCACCTCCCATGATGTGGATGACACATTCTATTCACCAAGCTGCCACTCTTCCCTCAGCCACTAGTTTTCTGGACACTCATTCAACACAGACACTCTTGGATTCCCAACAGCTGACAAAGTAGTCACCTTAGACGAGAATCAAAGTAGTTTTAGGCTCATATCCTTCAGTTTGATGCAAATACAGGTCATCAAAGACATGGGCATCCTTTGTCCCACTTTGTCCTTCTTCCATTAGAAGTATGGTAATTTCCTAAACTTCATCCTCAACTCTCACTCCTTCTTACTCTGCCTTCTTGATCTGAAAGCCACAGACTCTTAACCTTGGAATACTCAAATGGAGGTCAGACTCCAGTCACTGTACTTTTCTTACCATGAGGACCAACACTTACCATGTTCTTCAAGTGGTCATGATGAAGCCACTCCCATTTGACTTGAGGAGCAGGAAAATGCATCCTCTTCCTTCCCCAATAGGGCCTGGTCCTTACAGCACAACAACTCTCACTAAAGAAACTCTATCACTAATTCCAAACACCTGACTCTTTATCCTTTATTTTTGTGACACACTCAAAGTCATTGAAATGGTTCTCAATCATTTCTTTTAAATTTTTTGCCCATAGTATGGCACCTCCATTGGAATCTGATATCTGCCATATGTTGCTACATCAGATGAAACTTCCAATTTAACATCTTGTTACAGTATGAAGAATACACATTTTCCTTTTCTAAGCAAATAAAAGTTGGATGAATTCTAAAGGAATGAGTTGTAAGATTAGTGGTAAATTCAGTCTATCAGCAAATTTTTATAGGAAGCTGATTAATACATTAAGATTGAGATAATCTTTGAAATCTTAGAAAGTATAAAAAATTGATTATTCTTTTCTGCTATTTACTATATGAATGACTACATAAAAACAAGCAAGTGTACAGTTTGGGAAGGAAGAAGTAAAACTGTCTTTGTTCATGGGAAGGAAGAAACAAAACTGTCTTTGTTCACAGATGACATGATTGTCTTTACAGAAAATCTGAAAGAATTGACAAAAAAAGAAAACCTCTTGGAACGAATTAGTGACATCGCAAAGTTGCAGGATACAAGGTTAACATAACAAAAGTCAGTCACTTTCCTATGTACCAGCAATAAACAAGTAAACTTGAAATTAAAAGCAATATTATTTACATTAGCACCCCCCCCCTTAAAAAATACTTAGTCTAACAAAATATGTACAAGATCTATATAGGAAAACTACAAAACTCTGATAAAAGAAATTTTTTAAAGAATTAAATAAGAGATATCCCATGTTCATGAATAGGAAGACTAAATATTGTCAAGATGTCAGTTCATCCCAACTTGATTTATAAATTCAATGCAATCCCAATCAACATCTCAGCAAGTTATTTTGAGGACATTGACAAACTGATTCTAAAGTTTATTTGGAGAGGCAAAAGACTCAGAATAGCTAACACAGTATTGAAGGAAAAGAACAAAGTTAGAGGGCTGAAACTGTTTGACTTGAAGACTTTCTATACAGCTACAGTAATCAAGCCAAGTGTGGTATTGGCAAAAGAATAGACAGATAAATGAATGGAACTGTATGGATCTACATAAATATAGTCAATTGATCTTTGACAAAGGAGTAAAGGGAATGCAATGGAGAAAAGATAATCTCTTTAGCAAATGGTGCTGGAACAATTGAAGGTGCACATGCAAAAATAAATAAATAAGAATCTAGACACAGACCTTACACCTTTCCCAAAAATTAACTCAAAATGGATCATAGACCTAAATGTGAAAGGCAAAACTATAAAATTCCTAGAAGCTAACATAAGAGAAAACCTACATGACCTTGGGTATGGTGATGACTTTTTAGATAAAACGCCAAAGGCATGATCCAGGAAAGAAATAATTGATAATCTTGCCTTCTTTAAAGTTAAAAACTTCTGCTCAGCAAAAGACACTGTCAAGAGAATGAGAAGACAAGCCACAGACAGGTAGAAAATATCTGCAAAAAAAACACATCTAATAAAGGACTAGTATCCAAAATATACAAAAAACTCTTTAAAACTCAGCAATAAGAAAACTAACAACCTTATTTTAAAAATGGGCAAAAGACCTAAACAGATACATTACCAAAGAAGATATACAGATGGTAAATAAGCATATGAAAAGATGCTCCACACCATATGTCATCAGAGAAATGCAAATTGAAATAAGGAGATACCACTCTGCACCTATTAGAATGATTGACCACCACCATTGCTGACAAGGATGTAGAACAAGAGGAGCTCTCATTCATTGCTGGTGGGGATGCAAGATAGTAAAACCACTTTGGTAGACAGTTTGGAAATTTCTTACAAAACTATACCTACTCTTACCAGCAATCACACTCCTTGGTATTTACTCAAATGAGTTGAAAACTTACATCCACACAAAAAATGGAAATTTCTTACAAAACTATACCTACTCTTACCAGCAATCACAGTCCTTGGTATTTACTCAAATGAGTTGAAAACTTACATCCACACAAAAATGTGCACACAGATGTTTATAGCAGCTTTATTCATAATTGCAATAACTTAGAAGCAGCCAAGATGTCCTTCAGTAGGTGAATGAATAAACCATGGTATATCCAGACAATGGGATATTATTCAGCCCAAAAAGAAATGAACTATCAAGCCATGAAAAGACACAGAGGAGCCTTAAATATATACTATTAAGTAAAAGAAGCCAATCTGAAAAGGCTACATACTGAATGATTCAAGTTGACCCTTGAACAACTCAGAGGTTAATCCACATATAACTCAGAGTCAGCCCTCCATATCCAGGTTCTTCTGCATGTGCAGATTCAACCAACTGCAGACAGGGTAGTACTGTAGTATTTGCTATTGAAAAATACCTTATGTATAAATGGACCTGTGCAGTTCAAACTCTTGTTGTTCAGGGGTCAACTTGTATATACATTCTGGAAAAGGCAAAACCATGGAAACAGTAAAAATATTAGTAATTTATAAGTGTTAGGAGGGAGGGAGATGAATAGGCGAAACACAAAGGATTTTTAGGGCAATGAAACTATTCTCAATGATACTATACAGTGGATACAGTTCATGTCATATTTGTCAGAACCCACAGAATGTACAACAACAAGAGTGACCCATAATGTAATTTATGGACTTGGGGTGATAATGATGTAGATTCACTGACTATAACAAATGTATCACTCTGATATGGTTGTGGATAGTGAGGGTGGAGGGAAAACATGTATATAGAAACTCTCTATACTTTGCACTCAATTTTGCTGTGAACCTAAAACCATGCTAAAAAAGAGTCTATTTAAAATATATATATATATATATTTTTTTCGATACGCGGGCCTCTCACTGTTGTGGCCTCTCCCGTTGCGGAGCACAGGCTCCGGACGCGCAGGCTCAGTGGCCACGGCTCACAGGCCCAGCCGCTCCGCGGCATGTGGGATCCTCCCGGACCGGGGCACGAACCCGTGTCCCCTGCATCGGCAGGCGGACTCTCAACCACTGCGCCACCAGGGAAGCCCTGCTGGATTCCTTTAGTTTGAAAATCTGTATTTTTGAAGGCATATGGCTAGGGAGCCAGCCACAATTCATTAACATTTTTTTTCTATGCCCCTTAAATCATACTAGGTATTTTCGTATAAATTCCAACTAGTATAGCTTCAGAAATAGCTATAGAAAAAATTAGTTACTAACCATCTGACATATGCACCATTTGAGTATTTGTAGGCCCTCCACCTACAATGGTGGGCCATGGACCATTAGTAAGTTTTACCAGGGAGCTTGTGAGAAATGCAGAATATCAGACCCTGATTCAGACCTGCTGAATCAGAATCCCTAGTGGTGGAGCCCAGGAATCTGCCTATTTCCTAGTTTCTCAGGTGATATCAGGTGATGATAAGTGAAAGTTTGTGAACCACTGATTTAGGGGCCAGTTTTTCAAGGCTTTTCACCGTTAAGAATAAAAGGAGTTTGGGCTTCCCTGGTGGCACAGTGGATGAGAGTCTGCCTGCCGATGCAGGGGACACGGGTTCGTGCCCCGGTCCGGGAAGATCCCACATGCCGCAGAGTGGCTGGGCCCGTGAGCCATGGCCGCTGAGCCTGCTCGTCCAGAGCCTGTGCTCCGTGACGGGAGAGGCCACAACAGTGAGAGGCCCGCGACAGAATCTCCACACGAATGGGAACAAGAGACCCAGTGTTGTCTGGTGTGAGCTGGCAGCACACCTAGACAATAGGAGTCACTCTCAAAACAAGGACCAAATACAGACTGAGGAATCCAAACCTCAGCGGAAAGTTAGCCTCTGTCCAAGAAAGCAGGCCAGCCTGATTTTGGACCCCCTCTGTCTGCAATGCCCACCTGGAGCGTCTCTGCTCAAGGTTTCTGTCTGTTCACGAGCTGTTGTCAGCATAGTTTTTAGTGAACGCCAGTGGGCTGTTTCCCTACCACCCTGACGACAAACACCAATCAGCCTTTGCAGCTCCCTCTGATTTTAGCTCCAGATAAAAGAAGACCCCCTGGACATTTGCACTTCCTATTTACCTACTGAGCAAAACTCGGTGAGCCGGTTTAATTGGCCTGAATACCTCAGACTTGCTATCAGCTGATAAATCAGCAGGAGGCACTTAGAAAATTAGGTTGGCCTTAATCTTATTTTAAAACTTGGAGTTGTAGCAAAGGCCCGCGTACCGCAAAAAAAAAAAAAAAAAAAAAAGGAGTTTGATGTTTCTATATCATAGTTAGAATATAGTAGTGACTTTGACATATCAAAGTCATATTTTTCAATCAAAATTTATTCTCATTCTATTGTATTCTGGATATTAGATTTTTGGTTTATTTGTTTTTTTTCCCTCCAGAATATATTTTGTCTGGATGTTATACAATGGCTTTTGAGTGGAAGAAACAAAGATTTGACCTTGACTTTGACATACCATTAAAGTATAAAATTCATTGTGGATACTACTTTTTTTCATATTACTAATGTTACTCCTTTTAAACTATTTCATAGATTCTTTTTCTAATTATTTATATTGTTTACTATTAATAATATGGAATTTTATTAGATTTTTTTTCTTTTGGGCATTGATATTCATTCTTTCTCACTACATTCAATCAGCCTCATTTTTCCCTCCATCAGAATTCTCCGTGAACATCCAACGCTTTTGACCCAGTGTTTGTCCAACTTCACACTTTTCACCTTTTTTTTTCTCTTTAATTAACTTAATTGCCCATATCTTTCTTCCTTTCCTTTTCCTTCATGGATCAGGTCAAGATTTTCTTCTCTATCTTTTTAAAGTCAGACTATAAAAGTTCTCAGATTTCTTGCTTAGTCAAAATCCACTATGGATGAGGTGACTCTTCAAGACAATTTTATTCCAAGTGGTAATTCAGGATCCCATGTGTGTCCACCTTTGTTTCTGC
>NW_006775780.1:2842086-2860172 GCF_000442215.2 Lipotes vexillifer | reverse complement strand
CCATCTTGCCGGGTTGGGTTGCCAGGGAAAGAGGAGAGGGCTGCAACATCAATCAGTGTGGTGGACAGTGTCTAGGGTGGTTCCATGATCCCTGCCTCCTGTTTCACACCCTTGTGTGAGCCTCTCCCTTGGAGTGTAGGACGACTGTGACTTGCTTCCAACTAAGCGTATGGCAAAGGTGAAGGGATGTAGATGTTTGTTTAACTCATCTTTGAAGCAGAGGCCTCAGGTAGTATCCAGACTCCTGACCCTTAGAAACTGTGAGATAATAAATGTGTGCTGGCTGAAGCCACTAAGTTTGTGGTCATTTGTTATGCAGTAATAAATAATTAATACCCTGCCTTAGCACCTCATGTGAACACATAGTAAATATTATGATTTTATTATGTGAATGACTGTAACCTTCACTGAGGACTTGTACTACGACAAAGCCTCTCAATCATAGGGCACACTAGAGGTGTTTTGTCTGGACTGCTGTAAAAATAAAAATCTCTGTTTTCAAAGGAAAATCAGATGAGAGAAGGACTATGACTCATTAGCTAGTCATGCTGTCTTCACTCCTTCATGGCTGTGGTGTTGGGTATCAGTTTACAATTCATCAGATCTTTCCGGTTTAGGAAAGTATGTTAGGAGATGGGTCAGATGTTTAGTGGGTTTGAAGACAGTGCTGCCAGTGGTGATGAGGAATATGATTAGATAAACTTCCACTGCTTTTTAACATTCATGTTCTTCTTGCGAGATGAGGAATGAATATAAAATCAACTATAATAACAGCAAAACTTAACTTCCTAAGCTGGAGTTGCTCAAATAGGGAGGAAAATAAAAGAACAATTTCATTCCTAGCTAATCTAGAAATCAAATACTGTAATTCTTTGGTCCCAGAAATTTGGCAGTCTGATTCCTTCTGAACAAAGATGTATTAGCAATGTGAGTCTTTTGCTATGGAGACCTCATGACGCTCATAAAACATTCCATTGTGGTTTCTCAAGTGAGATAGGGAGTTGTTTCTTAAAAAATAAGAAATTGGCATTATCTAAAGAAATGAAGAAATTACAGAAATTTGTTAACATCAGCTTTTCTGAGAACATGGGAAATGTCAAAATAGGTTCAAAGCAATAGGCTTTCTAACTGAGAATTCTATTACATGGTAGCACCAAAGGCTATTTCTTGAACAACTAAAAGTTATCCACCATTCACTAAATATACATCATGTACCTAAAATTTCCCCTAATTTTTCATTTATTAGTTTATTTCTGAAAACTGAACTAAACCTTTCTTGAAATTGACTTAAAATTATGCCAAGTTAACATGCCACACGCATGGCCATATAGCATATATTTATATTCTGAACCTCAGATAATAAGATTCACAATTTTAAATATTATAGACTAAACGGAAAATTGGAGTGAATAAACTCAATACAATTTAAATTATGACTTTAAAAACTTGTCATCATATTTAATTTTAACTACACAAGTAGTAAGTGCAAAATGTGACTCCACGATACCACATTCTCACCACACTCAACCTTCATGTTTTGTGCTTCTGGTGTCCTATTTAATAAATCTTTCACTTAGCAACAACTATTCAAATGTTTGAATATGGTATCTTCTGGAAGCCTTATTAATGTACTGTTTATATTTAGATCTATAATCCACCTGTAATTGTGAATATTATGGGGTACTTCTTCCCACCAAGGCCCTCTGATATCTTCTTTGCTGCAACAAATAAGTCTGTTTCTGGACTCTTTCTTCTATTCAAGTGGGATATTTGTTTGTCCTCATGCCAACATGACACTGTTTTAATATGTATGTTTTACAATATGTCTTGATATCTAATGATGTAAATCCTTCAGCTTGGTTCTTCTCGTTGAAGATTGCCATTGGTATTTCTGTTCTAATGTATTTTGCAGTCGACTGCATTGCTCGTGGTTCTCTTTCTCTCCCTTGTGGTAGGATTATACATCCACACCCTTGCCATGGCCTCATGGTTGGCAAGGTATATTTTCACTGACTTTGGGCTTGGCTATACGGCTTGATTTTATTGATAGGACATTGGCAGATATGAGACGAACAAAGGCTTCAGACATGCTTGTTTAGTTGGCTTCTTGCAGTCCTGATATAACGAGAAGAGCATAACCTGGGTAAATGGTGCCTCCCAGCCAGGGTTTCAAACAGACTAAAGCAGGTGAATCAAAACTGCCCCAGCTGAGCCATAAACCCAAGCCCAAAGCAGAATCACCCCAGACCTGCCAGTATACATATGTGCTCCTTTAAAAAAATATGTTTGTTCCCAAATTTATTTATTTTTAATGAACTATTTTAAAATAATTTTACAGGGAATTCCCTGGCCGTCCAGTGGTTAGGACTCCACACTTCCACTGCAGGGGGCATGGGTTTGATCCCTGGTCGGGGAACTAAGATCCATGCACGATGTGTGGCAAAAAAAAAAAAAAGTTTTACATTTTCAGAAAAATTGTGAAGCTGGAAACATTTATAGAGTTCCCATATATCCACTCTCCCCCTTATTGACATCTTATATTGGTACGAGTGAGACCAGGCAAAACCAGAACAGTCTCCTACCTGAAACAGAGAGATATGATCTATAACAAATGCTTGTTGGTTTTTCACCCCAGTATTCTTTTCTCACCTAAATCCATCTTTACCACTTTCATTGTTTAAATAAAGTTTTTATTTTAGAACAGTGTTGGATTTACAAAAATGTTGCAAAGCTAGTACAGAGACTTCTCGTATACTTCACATCTGATTTTCCCTACTGTGAACATCTTATGGAGAACAGTATGGAGGTTCCTTAAAAAACTACAAATAGAACTACCATATGACCCAGCAATCCCACTACTGGGCATATACCCTGAGAAAACCAAAATTCAAAAAGAGACATGTACCAAAATGTTCATTGCAGCTCTATTTACAACAGCCCGGAGATGGAAACAACCTAAGTGCCCATCATCGGATGAATGGATAAAGAAGATGTGGCACATATATACAATGGAATATTACTCAGCCATAAAAAGAAACAAAATTGAGCTGTTTGTAATGAGGTGGATAGACCTAGAGTCTGTCATACAGAGTGAAGTAAGTCAGAAAGAAAAAGACAAATACTGTATGCTAACACATATATATGGAATTTAAGGAAAAAAAAATGTCATGAAGAACCTAGGGGTAAGACAAGAATAAAGACACAGACCTACTGGAGAACAGACTTGAGGATATGGGGAGGGGTAAGGGTGACCTGTGACAGGGCGAGAGAGAGGCATGGACATATATACACTAACAAATGTAAGGTAGATAGCTAGTGGGAAGCAGCCGCATGGCACAGGGATATCAGCTCGGTGCTTTGTGGCCGCCTGGAGGGGTAGGATAGGGAGGGTGGGAGGGAGGGAGATGCAGGAGGGAGGAGATATGGGAGCGTATGTGTATGTATAACTGATTCACTTTGTCATGGATCAGAAACTGACACACCATTGTAAAGCAATTATACCCCAATAAAGATGTCAAAAAAAAAGAATGGTATATTTGTCCCAAGTAACGAACCAATATTTTACAATATTTTTAAAGTCCATACTTCATTCACATCACTTTAATTTCTACCTAATGTCCTTTTTCTGTACCAGAATCACATCTAATACACCAAATTACATGTCATCATGTCTCTTTAAGCTCCTTTTGACTGTGACAGTTTCTCAGACTGTCCTTGTTTTTGATGATCTTGACAACTTGGAGGTATATTGCTGAGGCATTCAGGAGTAGTACTCTTGTTAGAAGTGTGATGTTCTTTTCAGGATTGGACTGAAGTTATCGGTTTTGGGAAGGAAGACCACAGAGGTAAAGTGTCATTCTCATCTCATCATATCCGAAGTATATATTATCAATATGACATCACTGCTGATGTTAATCCTGACAACCTGCCTGAGGTAGTATTTGTCAGCTATCTCCCGTGAAAACTTACTCTTTATTCCCCATCACCAAACTATACTCTCTGGAAGGAAGTCTCTATGCACCACCCACATTTAAGGACTAGGGAGTTATATTCCTCCTCCTTAAAGTATCTATATAAATAAATTGCAATTGTTTGCACAAATCTATCCAGTCTTCTCAATTTATTTATTTCTTAAACCATTAATTTATATCAAAATAGACTCATGGATATTTATTTTATATTTTGGATTATAATACAACTATAGGTTATGTATTATATTGCTCAATTCGTTAAAACTTCGGTCATTGGGAGCTCTTTCAGCTAGCTCCTGTGTCCCACTGACATAGTCTCATCATGGTTTTTAAATTTTTTAATTTTTATTTTTTAGCATTTCCTTACTTTATGGCACTACAAAATACAAAATGTACTGTGTGTTTTGGGTACTAGGGTCTACTCAGCTGACAGAACATGAAACTATGTTTGTACACTAACCTGTGTTCATATAAATAACTATAAATATTTCCATGTATAACCATCCATATTTATATTAAGCACATGAGTTTATACCAATGTCACCAACTCTAGCCCAGTTTCACATGGATCCTTCTAGGCTTCTCCTCTTGCTTATGAGTAACCTCCCAGCCCAACAGTGAAAACCCTGGCTGTCACTACCTGCCATACATTTACTTACTTTTCCAATTCCAGTATACATAAATGGTTATATCTGAACTATTAAACCATACCTCCACTGACACATTTATGAACTAGGGTACAGTACTTATATACAATTCTTTTAATGTTTCCCTCTTAGCACTATTTTTGTTGCATCCCAAAGATTCTGAATAAGCTGTATTTTTATTTTCATTTAGTTCAAAATATTTTTATTTCTCTTGTGATTACTCTTTTGGCCATGTATCATTTAGGTCAATTTCCAAATAATTTAGATTTTCCAGCTATCTTTCCATTATTGATTTCTAGTTTAACTCCACTGTGGTCTGGAATCATACTTTGTAGAATTCTTTGTATTTTTTTAAATAGATCCTTATTGGAGTATAATTGCTTCACAATACCATGTTAGTTTCCGTTGCACAACAAAGCAAATCAGCCATATGCATACACAAGTCCCCATATTCCCTCCCTCTTGAGCCCCCCTTCCATCCTCCTTATCCCACCCCCCTAGGTCATCACAAAGCACTGAGCCGATCTTCCTGTGCTATGCTGCTGCTTCCCACCAGCCAACTATTTTACATTCTGTAGTGTATATATGTCGACGCTACTCTCACTTGGCCCCAGCTTCGCCCTCCCACCCCATGTCATCAAGCCCATTCTCTATGTCTGCCTCTTTATTCCTGCCCTGCAACTAGGTTCAACAGTACCATGTTTTTATTTTTAGATTCCATATATATGCGTTAGCATACAATATTTGTTTTTCTGACTTATTTCACTCTGTATGACAGACTCTAGGTCCATTCACCTCACGACAAATAACTCAATTTCGTTTCTTTTTATGGCTAATATTCCATTGTATATGTGTGCCACATCTTCTTTATCCATTCATCTGTCTATGGACACTTAGGTTGGTTCCATGTCCTCGCTATTGTAAGTACTGCTACAATGAACACTATTGTGCATGTCTCTTTTTGAATTACGGTTTTCTCAAGGTATATGCCCAGTAGTGGGATTGCTGGGTCATATGGTAGTTCTATTTTTTGTTTTTGAGGGAACCTCCATACTGTTTTCCATAGTGGTTTTAATAATTTATATTCCTAACAACAGTGTAGGAGGTTTCCCTTTTCACCATACCCTTCCCAGAATTTATTGTTTCTAGCTTTTTTGATAATGGCCATTCTGACCGCATGAGGTGAAACCTCACTGTAGTTTTGATTTGCATTTCTCTAATAATTAGTAATGTTGAGCATCTTTTCATGTGCCTCTTGGCCATCTGTATGTATTCCTTGGTGAAATGTCTCTTTAGGTCTTCTGCCCATTTTCTAACTGGATTATTTGTTTTTTGATATTGAGCTCCATGAGCTATTTGTATATTTTGGAGATTAATCCTTTGTCTGTTGTTTCATTTGCAAATATTTTCTCCCATTCTGAGGGTTGTCTTTTTGTCTTGTTTATGGTTTCCTTTACTGAGCAAAAGCTTTTAAGTTTAATTAAGTCCCATTTGTTTATTTTCGTTTTTATTTCTGTTACTCTAGGAGATGGATCAAAAAAGATCTTGCTGTGGTTTATGTCAAAGAGTGTTTTTCCTAAAAGTTTTAGGACTGTCTGGCCCTACATTTAAGTCTTTAATCCATTTGGAGTTTATTTTTGTGTACGGTGTTAGGTAGTGTTCCAATTTCATTTTTTACATGTAGTTGCCCAGTTTTCCTAGCACCACTTATTGAAGAGGCTGTCTTTTCTCTATTGTATGTTCTTGCCTCCTTTGTCATAAATTAGGTGACCATACGTGTGTGGGTTTATCTCCGGTCATTCTATCCTGTACCGCTGATCTATATTTCTGTTTTTGTGCCATTACCATACTGTCTTAATTATTGTAGCTTTGTGGCATAGTTTGAAGTTGGGGAGCTATATTCCTCCAACTCCGTTTTTCTTTCTCAAGATTGCTTTGGCATTCGGGGTCTTTTGTGTTTCCATACGAATTGTAAGACTTTTTTTCTAATTCTGTGAAGAATGCCACTGGTAGTTTTATAGGAATTGCACTGAATACACAGACTGCTTTGGGTAGTATAGGTATTTTCACAATATTGATTCTTCCAACCCAAGAACATGGTATATTTCTCCATCTGTTATGTCATCTTTGATTTTTTTCATCAGTGTTTTACAGTTTTCTGAGTACAAGTCTTTAACCTACTTAGGTAGGATTATTCCTAGGTATTTTATTCTTTTTGTTGCAATGGTAAATGGGAGTGTTTCCTTAATTTCTATTTCTGAGTTTTCATTGTTGGTGTATAGGAATACCAAAGATTTCTGTGCACTAATTTTGCATCCTGCAACCTTATGAAATTCATTGATTAGTTCTAGTAGTTTTCTGGTGGCATTTTTAGGATTTTCTATGTATAGTATCATGCCATTGGCAAACAGTGACTGTTTTACTTCTTCTTTTCCAATTTGGATTCCTTTTATTTCTTTTTCTTCTCTGACTGCTGTGGCTAGGACTTCCAAAACTATGTTGAATAAGAGTGGTGAGAGTGGACATCCTTGTCTTCTTCCTGATCCTAGTGGAAATGCTTTCAGTTTTTCACCATTGAGTATGATGTTTGCTGTGGGTTTGTCATATATGACCTTTATTATGTTGAGGTAGGTTCCCTCTATCCCCATTTTCTGGAGAGTTTTTATCATAAATCGGTGTTGAATTTTGTCAAAAGCTTTCTCTGCATCTATTGAGATGATCATATGGTTTCTATTCCTCAATTTGTTAATATGGTGTATCACATTGATTGATTTGCATATATTGAAGAATCCTTGCATCCCTGGGATAAATCCCACTTGATCATTATCCTTTTAATGTGTTGTTGGATTCTGTTTGCTAGAATTTTGTTCAGGATTTTTGCACCTATGTTCATCAGTGATACTGGTCTATAATTTTCTTTTCTTTTGATATCTTTTTCTGGTTTTGGTATCAGGGTGATGGTGGCTTTGTAGAATGTATTTTGGAGTGTTTCTCCCTCTGCAATTTTTTTGGAAGAGTTTGAGAAGGACCGGTGTTAGCTCTTCTCTAAACGTTTGAGAGAATGTGCCTGTGAAGCCATGTGGTCCTGGACTTTTGTTTGTTGAAAGATTTTTAATTAGGGTTTCATTACTTGTGATAGATCTGCTTATATTTTATAATTCTTCCTGATTTAGTCTTGAAAAGTTGTACGTTTCCAAGAATTTGTCCATTTCTTCATGGTTGTCCATTTTATTGGCATATAGTTGTTTGCAGTAGTCTCTTATAATCCTTTGTATTTCTGCAGTGTCAGTTGTGATTTCTCCTTTTCCATTTATAATTGTATTGATTTGCATCCTCTCCCTTTTTTTCTTGATGAGTCTGGCTAAGGGTTTACAATTTTGTTTATCTTCTCAAAGAACCAGCTTTTAGTTTCATTGATCTTTGCTACTGTTTTCTTCATTTTTATTTCATTTATTTCTGCTCTGATCTTTATGATTTCTTTCCTTCTACTGACTTTGGGTTTTCTTTGTTCTTCTTTCTCTAGTTGTTTTAAGTGTAGGGTTAGATTGTTTATTAGACAATTTTATTGTTTCTTGAGGTGAGATTGAATTGCTATAAACTTCCCTCTTAGAACTGCTTTTGCTGAGTCCCGTAGGTTTTGGGTTGTCGTGTTTCCATTTTCATTTTTTACTATGTATTTTTAAATTTCTTCATTGATTTCTTCAGTGATCTCTTGGTTATTTAGTAGTGCACTGTTTAGCCTCCATGTATTTTTGTTTTTTACAGTTTTTTTCCTGCACTTGATTTCCAATCTCATAGCCTTGTGGTCAGAAAATATGGTTGATATGATTTCAATTTTCTTAAATTTTCCGAGGCTTTATTTGTGATCCAAGATGTGATCTATCCTGGAGAATGTTCCATGTGCACTTGAGAAGAAAGTGTATTCCGCCACTTTCAGGTGGAATGTTCTATAAATATCAATTAGATCTATCTGGTCTATTGCATCATATAAAGCTTGTGTTTCCTTATGTATTTTCTGTTTGGATGATCTGTCCATTGGTGTAAGTGCGGTATTAATGTCCCCTACTATTACTGTGTTACTGTTGATTTCCCCTTTCATGGTTGCTAGCATTTGCCTTATGTATTGAGGTGCTCCTATGTTGGGTGCATAAACATTTATAATTGTTATATCTTTTTCTTGGATTGATCCTTTGTTCATTATGTAGTGTCCCTCCTTATCTCCTGTAACAGTCTTTATTTTAAAGTCTATTTTATCTGATACGAGTATTGCTACTTCAGCTGTATTTTGATTTCCATTTGCATGGAATATCTTTTTCCATCCCCTCACTTTCAGTCTGTATGCTTCCCTAGGTCTGAAGTGGGTCTGTTGTATACAGCATATATATGGGTCTTGTTTTTGTATCCATTCAGCCAGTCTGTGTCTTTTCGTTGGGGTATTTAATCCATTTACATTCAAGGTAATTATCGATATGTATGTTCCTATTACCATATTCTACATTGGTTTGGGTTTGTTTTTGTGGGTCTTTTTCTTCTCCTGTGAGTCCCGCTTAGAGAAGTTTCTTTACCATTTGTTGTAAAGCTGGTTTGCTGGTGCTGAATTCTCTTAGCTTTTGTTTGTCTGAAAAGCTTTTTTTTGTGTGCGATACGCGGGCCTCTTACTGTTGTGGCCTCTCCCATTGCAGAGCACAGGCTCCGGACGTGCAGGCTCAGCGGCCATGGCTCACGGGCCCAGCCGCTCCGTGGCATGTGGGATCTTCCCGGACCGGGGCACGAACCCGTGTCCCCTGCATAGGCAGACTCTCAACCACTGCGCCACCAGGGAAGCCCCTGAAAAGCTTTTTATTTCTCCATTGAATCTGAATGAGATCCTTGCTGGGTAGTGTAATCTTGGTTGTAGGTTTTTCTCTTTCATCACTTTAAGTATATCCTGCCTCTCCGCTCTGGCCTGCAGAGTTTCCACCAAAAAATTGGCTGATAACCCTATGGGGATTCCTTTGTATGTTATGTTTTGTTTTTCCCTTGCTGCTCTTAATATTTTTTCTTTGTATTTAATTTTTGTCAGTTTGATTAATATGTGTCTTGGTGTGTTTTTCCTAGGGTTTATCCTGTGTGGGACTCTCTGTGCTTCCTGGACTTGGGTGACTATTTCCTTTCCCATGTTAGGGAAGTTTTCCACTATAATCTCTTCAAATATTTTCTCAGACCCTTTCTTTTTCTCTTCTTCTTCTGGTACCCCTATAATTTGAATGTTGGTGCATTTAGTGTTGTCCCAGAGGTCTCTGAGATTTTCTTCTCTTCATTCTTTTTTCTTTATTCTGCTCCTCGGCAGTGAATTCTACCATTTTGTCTCCCGGCTCACTTGTTTGTTCTTCTGCCTCCGTTTTTCTGTTGTTATTTCCTTCTAGTGTATTTTTCATTTCAGTTATTGTGTTGTTCATCTCTGTTTGTTTGTTCTTCAGTTCTTCTAGATCTTTGTTAAACATTTATGATATCTTCTCAGTCTGTGCTTCCATTCTATTTCTGAGGTTCTGGATCATCTTTACTATCATTACTCTGAATTCTTTTTCAGATAGATTGTCTATTTCCTCTTCATTTATTTGGTCTTGTAGGTTTTTACCTTGCTCCTTCATCTGTGAGATTATTGTTTTGCTGTCTCACTTTTTTTTTTTTATGAGTGGGACTGTGTTCCTGTTTTACTGGTCGTTTGGCCTGAGGCTTCCAACACTGGAGTTTGTAGGCTATTGGGTAGAGCTGGGTCTTGGTGCTGAGATGTGGAACTCTGTGAGACCTCACTCTGATGAATATTCCCTGGGGTCTGAGGTTCTCTGTTAGCCCAGTGGTTTGGACTCAGAGTTCCCACAGCAGGAGCTTCCACTTGACCGCGTGCTCACAAGTCAAGATCCCGCAAGCTGAGTGGGGTGGCCAAAAAAAAAAAGAGAGAGAACAATAACAAAGTAAAAAATAAAATTAGACTAGGAAACTACCAGATATGTTAGAAATAATGTAAAAATAAAAATATAGATGAATCAACAACCAAAAGGTACATCAGTACCACAGTAGTAAAAAGGAGTAGGAGGGAAAGGAAAAAAAAGAAAAAAGAAAAAAAAAAAGGAGGTGGGGAAAGGCCTTGGCTCTGGAGAACAGGGCCTAAGCAAGGGCAAGGTTTGGGTGGTAGGTGGGGCCAATGTTCAGGACCCACAGGGCTGGAAAAGGCCCTGGGGGCTGTGGGGGGGTGGAGCTTAGGCTTAAGGAACAGAAGGGGCCCAGGTGTGCCCCCCACCCCTGGTCTCAGAGGGCAGGGGACCTCACCTGGGAGCCCAGCAGGCTTCCTGGGCTCGAGTGGGTGGGGCAAACACCCTCATCTCCTCTCCTGCTCCTCCGGTCTGCAGTCTGGGAAAGCCCCTCCCGTCCACCCCTCCTATTCTCCCCAGCCTCCCTCCTATGCCCCCAGGACCAATGCAGGGGCAAAGGGGGGCCCTTGGAGGGCAGATGACCAGCCTGGGACTCAGCAGGCTCCCTGTGTCCGAGTGGGCGGGGCAATCACCCTCTGCTTCTCTCTGGCTCCTCCCAGAGGGCCCCTCCCACCAGCCTCTCCTGTTCTCTGGTTGGCCTCCTTCCTATGCCCCCAAGGACCCACACAGCCTGGAAGGGGCTTGGAGGGCAGTGCATCGGCCTGGGAGCTCAGCAGGCTCCCTGTGCCAGAGTGGGTGGGGCAATCGCCCTGTGCTCCTCACCCTCTCCTCGTAGAGGGCCCCTCCCACCTGCCTCTCCTGATCCCCCCAGCCTCCCTCCTATGCCCTCAGGACCCATGTGCCTGGATGGGGTTTTGGAGGGGGTGAGGGAACTAGCTTGGGAGCTCAGAAGGCTCCCCAGCCCCAGTGGGCCAGGTGATCACCCTCTGCTCCTCTCCAGCTCTTCCCAGAGAGTCCCTCCCACCTGCCTCTCCTGATCTCCCAGGCCTCAGGGGTGCAGATGTTGTCTGGCCTCCACTTCTCCTCCCCCCTGGGTCCCCCCATGTCGTACTGGTTCACTGTGGGGTTCCTCCCATCTCCTTGGGGGTTAGAGTCCCCCACCAGCACCTATTGCAGTTATTCTCTTTTAAAAAATATCCTATTTTTCTGTCCTCTCTGGTTTTAACTGAGCATTTTACATAATTTCATTTTATTTTCTCTCTTAGCATAGCAATTATATTTTCTTAAAAAAATTTTTTTTGTACTTGACCTAGTGTTGCAATACATCTTTTTATCTAAGTCCAGCTTCAAATAATTTCACGTCACTTGATAAGTAGTGCAAGTACCTTACATCAGAGTATTTCCAATTCTTCCCTCTCATCCTTTGTGACATTGCTGTCACTTATGTTCCTTATAGCTATGCTAGAATCACCCATATATTATCACTATTATTGCTTTGAACAGTTATCTTTTACATCAATTAAGAATAAGAAAGGGGCTTCCCTGGTGGTGCAGTGGTTGAGAGTCCGCCTGCCGATGCAGGGGACATGGGTTCATGCTCCAGCCCAGGAAGATCCCACATGCCGCGGAGCGGTTGGGCCTGTGAGCCATGGCCACTGAGCCTGCGTGTCCAGAGCCTTGCTCCGCAACTGGAGAGCCCGCGACAGTGAGAGGCCCGTGTACCACACACACACACACAAAAAAAAGAATAAGAAAAATGAAATATTTCATTTTGGCGTTATTTATTTATTCTCCAAAGTTCTTCCTTTTTATATGTAGACCACAATTTCTGGCCTGCATTATAGTTTTCCTTCTGACTAAAGAATTTCTTTTAATATTCCTTTCAGGGAAGGTCTGCTGGTGATTAATTCTCTCAGTTTTGGTTTGTTTGAGAAAGCTTTATTTGTCCTTAATTTCTTTTTCTAAGCATAATTTCACTGGTATAGAATTATAAATCCGAGCTTGTTTTTTCTTCAACTAATTCACTCCCCTCTCTTCTTGGTTGTGTGATCTATGACGACAAGTCTGATGTTATCCTTATCCTTTTTCTTCTATAGTTAAGGTGATTTTTTTTCCTCCTTCTGACTTCAAGGTTTTCTCTTTGTCTTTGATTTTCTGCAGTTTAAATATGATATCCTTAGGTTTGGGCTGTGTGTGTGTGTGTGTGTGTGTGTGTGTGTGTGTGTGTGTGCGGCATTTTTCTACTTGGTGTTCTCTGAGTTTCCTTGCCACATGGTTTGGTGTCTGTTATTAATTTTGGAAAGTTCTTGACCACTATTAATTCAAATATTTTTTTCTGCTACATTCTCTCTTTCTTTTCCTTTTGGTATTCCAATTATGTGAATGTTACACCATTTGAAATTGTCCCCAAATTCTTGCATGTTTGTTCTGTTTTTTTTTTGTTGTTGTTGTTCCTGTTGTTTTTCATTCTTCTTTCTTTGTATTTTAGTTTGGGTAGTCTCTGTTGAACTATCTTCAAGCTCACTGATTCTATCCTCAGACATGTTGAGTCTATTGATGAGTACATCAAAGGCATTCTTCATTTCTGTTACAGCACTCCTGATTTCCAGCATTTCCTTTAGATTACTTTTTTAGAGTTTTCATCTCTCTGTTTACATTGGTCATCTCTTCTCACATATTGTCCCCTTTTTCCCTTAGAATGCTTAGCTATTAGTATAGCTATTTTAAAATCCAAATCTGATAAATTTAAGATCTCTATTATATCAGAATTTGCTTGTCATGACTGCTTTGTCTCTTCAGAGTGTGTTTTCTCTTGCTTTTTCTCATGCCTTCTAGTTTTTTGATGAAAGCTGGACATTTTGTGTTGGGTAATAGGAGCTGAAGTGAAGAGGCCATTAGTGAGAGGATGTTATGTTAATCTGGCTAGGAGTATGCCTTTGGGTATTGCTTCTTGTATCTATAGGTGTCATAGTCTTCAAATTCCTCTGGTTTCCTTGTTTTTTTTCTCTTCTATTGACTTTTTTCTCTTCTCTTCTAATTAATCCTCTCAGAGGATCTGTGTCTTGAAGCTTTTTCAGTTGTAATCCACTGTTACACTTGGAGCCCTGCTGTTGTGGTACTGAGGTGTGAGGGCTGGGGGGCATTCTACAATTTTCCAATTAAATCTCAGGCTTTTTTGCGGACCTATGTTTCTTGACTTTTAACACCAAAGTATTTTTTAATGTTTATATACATTTTTAATTAATGGAATCATACTGTATATATATTTTTTATTTCTGGCTTTCTTTCTCTAAACATTATGTTATTGAGATTCTACCACATTGTTGTATATAGTTGAATTCATGGGGTTGCATTGCTATATAATATTCAATTCTGTGAATTTACCACCATTTATATATTCTTCCTACTCTTTTATGGGAAGTTGGGTAGTTTCCAGTGTTTTACTATTACAAAGAATGCAGCTGTAAACATCATGCACATATATTTTTGAGAGTGCATACACAATTCTTTCAGTTATATACATAATAGGTGAATTGCTGCACCACTACACATATTTATCATTGCTAGAAATTGTCAGTTTTCCAAAGTGGTTTTATCAATTTACATTCACAAGCTGTACATGAGAGTTCTGATTGACCAACATTCTCACCAACATTTGGCATTTTTCTCTAATTTTGGTTTTAATTGAATGTTCCCAATGACTAATGAAGTTTTGCACTTCTCCATGTGTTTACTGATCATTTGACTGTCTTTGTAGAGAAGAAACTGTTTGAATCTTTTTCCCATTTGTGTATTGTTTATCCATGAGTTTCTTATTAATTTGGAGATGTTATTCCTTGGAAATGGGTTCCTTGTTAGAAATATGTCTTAAAAATAATTTTTCTCAATCTTCACATTGCCTTTTCACTCTTTTAAGCTATAAAATGAATAAGTTATGGGAATGTAATGTACAACATGGTAACTGTAGTTAACAATACTGTACTGTATACTTGAATGTTGCTAAGAGAGTAGCCCTTAAATGTTCTCACCACACACACACACACACACACACACACACACACACACACAAATTGTAACTGTCTCACACACACACAACTGTGAGATAATGTGTTAACTAATCTTATTGTGGTAATCATTTCACAATATATGTGTGTACCAAACCATCATGTTGTACACTTTAAACTTACACTATGTTATATGTCAATTATATCTCCAAAACACTGGAGGGAAAAGTAGCTTTCTATTCCTAGTTTGTTAATGGTTTCTTTTTCATCATGAATAGATATTAAATTTTTATTTAACACTTTTTATGCAATGAGATAATTATTCTTTTTTTTCTGTTACTGTGGTGAATAGCCTTGGTTGAATTTTAAATGTTAGGCCAAATTTGCATTTCTGGAATAAGTCCAATGTCATCATGATATAATGTCCTAGTAAAATATAACTGATATTTCTTTTAAATGCCTAGAGTTAATCCATTTCCATGCTCTCCCCATGAATAAGTTAAAAACCTTCTTTCAACTCTCCATCCTTCTATCCATACTAACACCTGTATGATAATAACTAATTTTTTATTGCTCACACTCTGTTAGGTATTCTTCTAGCTACCTAATCTATAATACATTAATATATTTAATTCTCATGGAAAAATATGGGAAAAAATCCTATTCCTATTTTAAAGATGAGAAAATTGAGGTATGGAGAGGTTAAGTAATGTGCCCAACTTCAACCCAGACTGAGTTTTGTTCCTGGAAGTCTCATTCTAGCACCAATGTCTTCAACGACTCTACCAGTACCGTATATTACAGAGAAAGCCTAGGTGTGATAAGATTTGTGAATCGACACATGTCTGAAAGTGTATTTCTTTACTTTCCCATTTGAATAATAGCACTGTGAGATATAGCAATCTATTTACTTCTCCACTTCCTCCCTGCACAAATCTGTTCCAAATTTCCAAACACTAGAAGCCATCATCTTTTTTTCTCTCTTCATTGTTCTGAGATTTCACCACAATACATTAACAGATACATCTTTTACAATTCATCCTGCTCAGTAGACCCTTTCATCCTGATGAGTAATGGCTTATTTAATCGTGAGACATTTTCTTTCATTGCTTTGAGAATTTCAGATTATATGTTGAACGTTCTTGTGGCTTCAGGCTTAATTACTAATTTTATAACATTCAAAGACATTTATAAATGGAATATTCCATAATTCTGTCACCTAGATATATCAGCTGTTAGCACTACTGTTTGAGCATCCCTTATAGGCAGTGTCTGTGAAATTTCTAACCAATTTAAATGACTTTATATTTAATGTTGTATTTTGTTTTCAGCTCATTACATGTTATAAATTTTTTACATGTCACAGAGCATTATTAACCATTTAAAAGCTTATTATATTCCATTTAGTTGTCAAAACATTCTTAACCTGCATAAAAGTAGATTCTGGAGAGATAATCCCTGCCTTCTATTATAAGTGACTTTACAAACCACATCTCTCCCTACTAAACCTGATTTGAGTCTATAGCCAATTAAGAAACATACATGGATATAAGAAAGATGAAAAAAGAAATATTAACTTTACAACTTATAAAATTAAGTTAAAAAGAATCACTTTAACGAGCAGCCAGAGCCAGCTTCTTGGACATGGGAACTGCACAAGGCCTTGCTGCTGTGCCGTCAACACTTTCAAATTATTAATCATTTTTTAAAAGGGAGCCCTGTAGATTATAGAGCTGGTCCTTCCAGTAGTCATAGCCCAAGCTCCTAGCATTTCTCTTTAAATCTAGACCTTGGAATGACCCCCTCGAAATGGAATATGCAGAGCTTACCTTTGCTCATCAGCTCAGATGGGATCCCTCCCTCATACCCATCAAGCCCCAATACCAGGAACAGAGAGAGGCAGGCCTCCCCACTAACCTCTAGAAGTGTTTACACATGGGCAGGGAGCTGGGAGAGAGTATCACTGCTCATCCCACTGCTTTATGAGCTGTTATGACTTCCTACAGAGGGAGGAAAATGTTTCTCCTATCACTTCAAATATGGGAAGGGTTGTCAGTGGAAAAAAGCTTAGATTCATTCAGTATTGTTAACAGGTATGAAGCTGGGTTAGAAGGGTAGAAGTGAGAGGTAGGCTTATTTGGAGAGAATATAAGATTAACCTATTTTAAAATAAGAGTTACTGAAAAATAGAATCTGATGATTTAAGATGTAATGAGTTCCATGTCAGTGGAAATATACAGCCAGGCAATGACTGGATAAATGTCTACTAGGAAGAGGTCTTTAAATAGGGAGTTGAAAATACCACTTGATCAAGAATCGAAAAACCAACTTTCCTTTGTGATTTATTTGGTTTTCCTTCTTCAAGGGATAACTTATGGCTCTATTACTGTGAGGTATTTTCTATAGTTTTGCCTAATTTGAAACACGCTTTTGACACTCAGTACAGCTCTGAAGCTGTGCTTTACATCCATATTCAAACGTCTTTCAAAAGTAAATATATGTGTATATATATATATATATATATATATATATACACACACATATAGATGTAGCTATCTACACCTATATAGATATAAAATAAAAAGTTATTGAGCGATCCAGCAAGTCACTGGGCCGAAATTTCAACTGTGTAGGTAACATCTTATTTAGTTCTATTAGATACTATCATTATCCCATTTTACCAAGAAGGAAACTGAGGCTTAGATAAGCTTATCACCTTGTTCAAAGTTACATGGATGGTAAGGTTCAGAATTTGATTCAAAACCAAGCCCATGTGATTTTTGAACTAGGTTTCTTAACCACCACAATATAGTATCTAACAAGTCCTAATATTTTTGCCCTAGATTTATACACATTCAAGTTTTTTAACGAATTGCCATTTTCCCCACCAATCTGGCAAAGCTGTCATTAGAAAGTTCTTGGTATTTACTGTGACAAATAAAATGTCACATTCGTCTAGTTGTTGAGGTAGGACACCTCATTTAGTCATCACAGCAATCCTGTCAGATGCGTAAAGTTTATTATTCCCACCAGGGATGAAACAACGGTGTCTCAGGAAGGTTAAACAATTTGCCTAGGAAGCCAAGACTGGTAGGCAACTCTACAGAGACACAGGAACAGGAATGGATACATAGAATCACAGGAAGGAAAATATTAAGGCTTCAAATCCAGATGGAGATGCTGAAAGTTCGTCAGGGTCAGCAATCCTTGTGTCTTCCTTGCATCCTTGCTTCACTTAGTTTGTGAATTCGCGATTCAGAGACTTGTCATTTTCCTTCCTTGTCTTCTGGTATCAGACTTGGAGATAACTCATAACCCCACAGGCAGCAGCAGTACAAAAGGATAACAATCACATACCAGCTTGGTTGTCTTTTCTGTGTCTCACTCATATGACTTATTTCCTCTCCATCCTCAGGACCACAGTTTTTTTTTTTTTTTTTTTTTTTTTTTTTTTTTTTTGCGATACACGGGCCTGTCACTGTTGTGGCCTCTCCCGTTGCAGAGCACAGGCTCCGGACATGCAGGCGCAGCGGCCATGGCTCACAGGCCCAG
>NW_006775780.1:2806933-2842031 GCF_000442215.2 Lipotes vexillifer | reverse complement strand
GGGGCACGAACCCGTATCCCCTGCATCGGCAGGCGGACTCTCAACCACTGCGCCACCAGGGAGGCCCAGGGCCACAGTTTTAAGTGCCTTTGCTGAGTCGCTGTTCGAGAAGTTGCCCAGCTTTGCATTGTTCTTACATGTATATGAATGTTCAGGGACCACTGCCCCCTTCTTTCTGTATTTCAATGTAGGAATATGTATCTCTCTCAATGAAATCACCTTTTTTTCTTTTCGACTTTCTAATTCCACTGAGCAATTCTATACTGAGTCTTTGAATTAAGACAACTGGCTCTGCCTTTTTCCCGCAGTATCGCATGGTATAAGACAGATTCTCTAGTACTTGAGTTTATACTTGAGTTTATTACTGAACACATGATTATTTTAAATGAACGACTGGTACTTCTTTACTTCTGCATGAGGCAAATGCCACAGAGGACTGTTTAAGCCTGCTGGGTTTGGCGAACAATCCCTGTTCCTGAGGGGTTAATGACCAGTTTCCTCAACTGACAAAAACTTAACGTTTCACTTCTTCATCATGGAGCACGTGAGGCAGAGGAGGGATTTCCCAGCCCCAGAATGAAGCTGTTTATACTGTTTATTACACTTGCTGCCCCTCCTTCCATCCAGGGGGAGAGGACTTTTTAAGAGCCCTGTCAAAACTGCAGGTGTGCAAAGGCTCCTGCTAACAGCAGGGGCAGCCTTTATAGGGTTTCCTTGAGACTGCCTCAGATCACTTTTCAGTGTGTAAAACCAGATTTTCATGAATGGCACTAATGACAGGCTAATGGGCACAGGGCGGTGGCACGCCTGATGCCAGAGGCAGGGCAAGGGAGGCTGGAAACAGGCCAGCCTGAGCTCCTGGAAGATGAAATACCACGGGGTGGTGAAGCTCTGCATTTCTTCTCAAATATCTGGCAGGCCCAGGGCCGACTTGTCAAATGGGTCACCATTGAGGCCAAACAGGAATAGATCCAGTTACAATTTTTCACACAAGGACAAAACAAGGATGCAGGAAAAGCTCAGGGTTCAGACATTTGCAAGCTGCAGCTGGTTTGCGTGGCAGGAGGTTCTGAAGACTTATGAGCTGACACATTACCCTGGACACCACCAAGCACTGACCTCTCTGCTCCTTTTCCTCCCCAGAGTGGGGTTCAAGGCTACCGATTGACACAAGGGCCACAGAGGACCATATCAAAGCAGCGGCCCCATCACAACTCGTCATTTTTAAAACACACACAATCTGCTTGAGCTGGAAATGCATAGGAGCAAATCTGAGTTTCTGGCCTTGCCTCCAGGGAGCTCAGGTGGTCGGTAGTTCCTGATTCTTACAGCAGTTCTTCGTGGTAGGTCAGCGTAGTTTCTAAATAAATGGTGTGAGAGCAGAGGAAAGAGAGAAGCTGATGGAGATGGATTACTTTGACTTTCTTTTCATTGTATAATCCATCAGCACAGGAAAATACTTTCTTTGCACTATCCTCCCTGGCTTTGATCTTCTCAGTGGAATGCTGGGAGAAATTATGGCCTTTATTAATTAATTTATTTTTGCTGTGTTGGGTTTTCATTTCTGTGCAAGGGCTTTCTCTAGTTGTGGCAAGCGGGGACCACTCTTCATCGCGGTGTGTGGGCCTCTCACTATCGCGGCCTCTCTTGTTGCAGAGCACAGGCTCCAGACGCGCAGGCTCAGCAGTTTTGGCTCACAGGCCCAGTTGCTCTGTGGCATGTGGGATCCTCCCAGGCCAGGGCTCGAACCCATGTCCCCTGCATCGGCACGCAGATTCTCAACCAGTGCGCCACAAGGGAATCCCCGAAATTATGGCCTTTGAAGTGTGCCTGTGTGATTGTAATATTAAAAACTATGAGGAGGCTACAGTACAAAGAGGCTAGTTCATCACAAAACTAGGAGTATGACTCAAAAATCAGCTCTATAGGCACGGCAAAGGCAAGACGCCCACACCATCACGTTCTGGCTTCGCTGAAGCAGAAGTCAGCACCCAAGGAAAAGCCTGCCTCTCACTGCTGTGGCCTCTCCCGTTGTGGAGCACAGGCTCTGGACACGCAGGCTCAGCGGCCATGGCTCACGGGCCCAGCCGCTCCGCAGCATGTGGGATCTTCCCGGACCGGGGCACAAACACGCGTCCCCTGCATAGGCAGGCGGACTCTCAACCACTGAGCCACCAGGGAAGCCCAGTGTTCTCATTTTGAAGTCAAGAAAAAAGACATACAGGGAAGTTGAATAACTTGCCCAGCATCACACAGCACTTGGGATGGAGCCAGAGCTAGAAACTTGGTCTCTGAAACTTTCTATCCAGTTCTCTCTCTTCTGTTTCATACTGCCTCTTAGAAAATCCCCTTTGAATCATATTTTCTCCATGAGTTCTGTGGCCGCCACAGCCTCTTAGTTGGGCTAGCTGTGGCAGGGCCAGCCTTCCTGCTAGTCAGTAGCTGATGGTCCTGCCTCTATTGCATTTGCAATAGGTACATTCTCTTGGGTGTCATATTTGTCCCTTATGCAGGTTCAAAGCCAAAGCTGGGGTTTTTGTTCCCTTTAATTTCTCCAGCTGGAGAATTCCCCCAAGTTTTATATTGTGGCTCTATAATCAATGTAATTTTCTTATGTCCATATTTATCTCATCAAACTACCAAGAATTTTTGCTATTTATTTGTACATAGTGGCCATTTTTAGGTTGGTACAAGGGACTGTGAATGTACTATGTTGAAATGATACACATTATGAAGCAATAGGAGTTATTAATCCATGTCAGCATTCCTGTGTGTGTGTGTGTGTGTGTGTGTGTGTGTGTGTGTGTTCATCCAGATTTTGGGTTGACTGGTACAGAAGTGTGAACAGAAGATGGGCCACCTAAAATATGCACATTTGTAATATTTCTCCCTGTGTTAGGTGAACACTTGATGTCTTGTACCAGTGTGCTGATATAAAGCTGCTTTGAATATTCTTGCTAAGGCTGGTGGAATTAGGTCATAACATAGAGGGAATGAATGTATCTTAAGGAGTCAGGATAAAATAGTTGAAAAACCAAAGACATAAGTTACTAATCTTTGGGGAGGGAGGAGAGGGCTTCAGAACTACCCTGGCTGCTACTTTGAGTTGAGGGAATTAAATAAGATAATAAGACTGTAAACACTTTGTAAACTAGGACAGGTTATATATATCTATTACACATTAAATCACATTGGAAAAACAAATATGAATATTATATGTTGCTTTACCTTGGAATCAATTGGTTAGCCTCCCCATACTTGAGAGCCTGAACTCAAAATCAGCAAGAGAGTATAGATTTTCATAGTACACTGTATCAGTTAGCTATTGCCACAGTAGTGCTACATAACAACCACAAAATGTCAGCCGCATACATTTGTTTCTACTTCTGTGGGGCTTATTTGATATAAGCTGGGCTTGCCCATCCATCCACAGGCCAACTGGCTTAATCAGATATTTTCAGGTTGGCTCTGTTTCATGTGTCTCTCATCCTCTTCTTGGGACCAGCAGGCTAACCTGAGCATGTCTATTTATTGTAATGGCAGGGGCTCAAGAGCAAGTGGAAACACACGCATGCTTTTTCAAACTTCTGTTTCTATCAAGTCAGCAAGTATCCCAAAGCAAATCACATGGCTGAGACTAATGTCAAGGGGTAGGGCAGGTCACCCTGTCTATGTGAGAGGGCCCTGCAAATTTGCATAGCAAAGAGCATAAATACAAGGAAGGATAGGGACTTCCCTGGTGGCGCAGTGGTCGGGAGTTTGCCTGCCAATGCAGGGGACACTGGTTTGAGGCCTGCTCCAGAAGGATCCCACATGCCACAGAGCAACTAAGTCCGTGCACCACAACTACTGAGGCTGCACTCTAGACCCCAAGAGCTACAACTACTGAGCCCGTGTGCCACAACTACTGAAGCCTGCACACCCAGAGCCAGTGCTCCGCAACAAGAGACGCCACTGCAGTGAGAAGCCCACTCACTGTAAGGAAGAGTAGCCCCCGCTCACCACAACTAGAGAAAGCCTGTGCGCAGCAACGAAGATCCATTGCAGCCAAAAATAAATAAATAAATTTATTTTAAAAAAATACAAGGAAGGATAAAGATTCGGACCAACTAACGCAATTTACCATATATACATGCTATTGAAATCATTAGTAGGAGCAATGGATTAACTGAATATAAAGCAGTATGAATGAATCTTAACAACATAATATTTAGTGAAAAAGATTGGAAGAAGAGTGACAAATATAGTAACCCCACATATAAAAATTTAAAATGCATACACTCAAGCAGTAACACATTCATATTGAAAAATAAACTCACTAAGCATACTAAAAGAGCTGTCTTTGTCCCCAAAGTGTGATGGAAGGGGGTATGGCACAGGCAGAAGGAACTACATTTAAAAAATCATTGCTATATATACACTCTGACCACTAAAGACATGGTTGCAATCATGATTCACAGCTTATTTATCAATTCTGATTTTAGACCAATAAAAGACATAGTCCTTGCTCTAAAAGAGACTATTTTTCAGTTGATTTTTCATTTTATTCATGGAAACCAATAACAAATTAGTTTATTTAGGGGTGTTAGACTGTAAGATCATGTTGCCCATAAAATATTTATAAATTGGGTCCAGATTTTTTCTGTTTTTTAAACATTATACAGTGTTTCACAGACTGTAAATTATTTTCATATTTTTTAACTCATCTAATCCTCATAACAAATGCTGTGTGAATAGCAAGGTACATTATGGACTCAGAAACCAAGGTTGTGAGCTGCTAAGTGATGCCTCAGGCGACACAACCTCTACTTCTCACGATTCTTTTTAAAATGGCTCCTCAAAATCACTTGGCCATAAAAAATATACATACTTGGGTCCCACTACCAGAAATTCTAAGTCAGTAGAACTAGAGTAGACCCCAGACACCTGTTTTACAAAACTTCCTTAAGGGATTTTGATGTACCCTGAAGGCAAGAACTCTTTAACCCAGGTATGCTTTTTTGGCAAAGATATGGTTAATTTGCAAGAGACTGGACACATTTTGTCAGTCTTTTCCATTTTCTCTTTTCTATACCCTTTCAGTTGGCTAGGTGCTTCCAAGCCTAGAATTATTATCTTCTTTTGCTAGTTCTCCCCATTTCCCTATTGCACTAAAGTTTAGTTGATTTGTTTCTGTCCACTTGACTCCTAGAAGATTAAGCACAGTTATTTTCAAAGAGGAATAGGGCAGAGACATTGCTCTCTTGACATTGAAAACAAAATAAAGGACTCACAGCATTTCTAGTTCCATATTACACTGAGCACTTTATACCTTTCAAAGCATGCTCAGGTTCTGCACTTTACTACTTGAATTCACAAAGAGATGACATTTTGGTGACCTGGTAAGATAATTCAACTACTGGTCTAGAGAGCTAGGTTACAGCCTTCACTTTGCCAATAGCCAGCTGGGTGACTTGGAATAGGTATAGTGAGGGGTTCACGACTTGGCCTTTCCATAAAAAGCCACTGGTAGGTATACAGTCAGTTTTGCTCTAAGGCTTGTTTTGAAAACATGAATTTGTGTCAATTCAATGAACATATTATGTAAGCATTTGAGCATAATATATTTCAAATGCAGGATTTCATCCTTGAGAAACACTATGTGAACACAGAAAATTGCACCCAACTAAACCAAACTGTGTAGGAATACACAAAATGCACACAGGCATATACCTCAAATATCTACCCACTCCCTCAGTTCACCACATGTGCTGTAAGACACACCCATCCACATCAAGGGTTACAACTTTCTGGTTTCAAAGAACTCTCCTTCCACTCTTCAAAATAGCTAATAAGCTGCAACCATTCCGACATCCCCACCCACAAGCAAACTTTAGATCACTTTCAAAGTAAAGCACCATATTCACTGTAGCATTTAAGAGACTGCAAATATTGCCATGGTAGCCAAGTTTTGGAGTGCTTTTCCAAGGGAGACCTGGGGCACTCCGCCCACCTGCCTGCATCCTTGCAGCATACCTCCTTTAGTTATTCATGCTTTAGGAATAAACCAAGGTGAAATCAACACTGAACTTAGTAAAGCTCTCCAGTTGTACCCATTTTTGAAACAAGAACAGTCTCTAGTCTCTGAGGGACAGCCTAGCACCACCTTCAAACTGTTTGGACTTTATTTTTTTTAAATGAAAGAAGTGGGTTAGATGAGCTCCAAAACCTTTCCAGTTTGGGATCACAACAGGCCCCACTGTAGTCACGTGGGGCTTGGTATTAATATTGAAAATGCTGAGATTTAAAGTTTCTTTTGTTACCTGAGCTCTGTCAGGTAACAAAAGAAAAAAATAAACTTTATCCCAAGTTAGTGTTTAGTGACTCAGTCACATAGAACAAAGGTGGTAAACCTCCATAGTTAAATGGAGCTTAATGCTTGAAACATCCTCAGGGAATATGGAAAGAAACAAAAGAATAATTGCAAAGATTGATACATGTTGACTATGATTATTAACTTTAGTTTCTGAAGACTGCTATAAAATTTGAAATTAAATTTCTATATTAATCCTCACTAGAAGCTCCAAGGGTTTTTTGGGTTTTCTGTTATTGAGTTGTATGAGTTCCTTGTATATTTTATCCGATTAACCCCTTAATAGATATATGGTTTGCAAATATTTTCTCGCATTCCATAGATTGCCTTTTCATTTTGTTTATGGTTTCTTTTGTTGAGCAGAAGTTTTTTAGTTTGATGTAGTCCCACATGTTTATGTTTGCTTTTGTTGCCTTTGCTTTTGCTGTCAAATCTAAAAAATTATTGCCAAGGCCAATGTCAAGGAATTCCCTATGTCTTCTAGGATAGACTAACTCTTCTTAAGAGCCAAAAGACCTGAACACATTATTTCATCTTGAGTTCTTCATTAGCCTTCAACTATTCTTACCACCAACTTAACTGCAGTGTCCTCCAATCATATGGATTATCTGTAATTTTGAGAATAGTATTTTCTGTCTATTTTATAGAAGCAACCTTTTGAGAAAGAGCTGGGTCCACTCCTTGAGGTAATCAAGGGTTATATGCCTTGTCATATTATACATAAGGGCTTTGTTGAATCCAGGCAAAAAGATACAGCAATGATCTTCTCAGACTTTGCAAAACACTACGGCAGACTTGAGAGCATAGCAGACACCAGACTTCAAGGGCAGAGGGTTAGGCAGAAATCAGTGCTGCAAGAAAAACCAAGAAGCACTTTTCTGGAGTTCCATGTTGCCACATAAGAGCAGTGAGCCCATAGAGACTGTGCAAAGTGCACAATGAGGAGGCGAGAACATTCCAACCTCAGGGCCGAAGGTAAAAGCTCAGCTGTGAGGCCACAGAGCAAACCTGGCAGTGTGGCCTGGCAGGGACATCTTTGAACAGCCATGCCCTGGAGGGGATGGGCTGAAAAGAAAAATGTCATTTGGATCCAAAATCTCTGCCTTTGGAGTTCTGGCATAATAACTACCAAAAAGTTCCACGAAACAGAAGGGGAGTACCTCTTCTCCAGGATTTGTTAACCAGGTGAGGTTTTGTCTGGGAGCATTAAAAAAACAGCACAGTACAACACATAAAAGTTGACTTTTCTCTCCTTAGGCAAAAATTAATAGAAGGGATATCTCAGATGTATGTAGAGAAATAGTTTAAGTAAAAATTGGTTTGGTTGGGCAATATTTTTGCATGCTTTGGTGAACATACTCCAAACATCTGTATGTTCAGAATGTCATGTGGCTTTAATTTCTTAGCAGGATCTTGAATAATCTTTAAGCCTGCGAACACAGGAAGTAATTTATAATGATATGGTATTTAGATCATGTTCATGCTTTATTTTTATTAGTAAAGTGTGTTGGTAAAATCGTAAAAATTGTTGCATATTTAGACTTTTCTAGAGATTTTTATCTCTTTTATTTGATGTAGCTCTTCTTACTGTTTATATAATTTAAAATATTCACAAACTGATGATGGCCAAGATCTTAATAATAGTAATTAAAACACAATGTGTAGAAGGCAGGTCCGTAAGTCACATGGGGCCCCAGCTGTCTAAATTGACGTATCTAATGGTTCAAATTTTCAAGAGTTAGATTTCCTTGGACATTTCCCACCCAGTGCAGTGCAACTGTCACCATGGCCATAGATATTTTCCTCATTTCTGTAAAATAATTAATTCACATGCAGTAAGAGAGTATAATCTATAGGAATTACCAATTTTATTATATTATTGAGCTCATAACTACTGCATAGTAATTCTCATAGCAATTTTCATAAGACTTTTCGACTACTGACACTCAAATTCTGTTTGAAATGTCATTCAGGAAAACTACCAATGGCAGCCTGCCCATTAATCTGATCTCTCTGGATACCTACTTAGCTCTCTTTATTTCCTTCATTCATTTTGGTAGATATCAACTCATTTTTCAAATGAGAAAGTAACTGAAGGACTCACTGACCATTAAAAATCATCAATAGTACAGGGAGAAATGAAATAGAACATCCTGAGTTCTGCTTCAGGGGATTCAAAAATTGCTCTTTTTTGGAAATGTGATCTTTCCATACTGGACTTGTACTTCAGCCATGACATGAAGCCTCATTTTAGCACTGAATTGCATTCTCCAGGGTCCTGGGCCAGCTAGATGAGCTACACATTATTCTTGATATTCAGTTAATGCAGTGTCAATTTAACTAATCAAGCAAACTTACTCTATGGAATGTAAAAAAAAAAAACAGAAAAAAACAACCATCAAATACACCTAACCTGGCAATCCTCTCTCATCTACTGTTATGGTAGTTGATTTATCTGAATAACTGAAATTGACTCAGTTATTACACAGTTTTGTTCTTATCTGTTCCTCATGTGTCCAGCTTTATTGTGGAAGCAGCCTTTCCATTAAACAAATGAGTATTCTAAATATTATCCTAGACATTAGAATTACGAAGATGACTTAGGCTAAATCCCTCCTTCAAGAAGTTCAATTCAAAGAGAAAGATGTGTGAAGACTAAATATCATTATCATGTGGTAAGTAGATTAACAGAAGCAGGCACAGGGTGTTATGGGAGACCAGAAGGGTGTAACATACTTTAGTAAGGGAAGTTATGTTACACATGGCTTCCTTAAAAACTGGAGCTTGAGTTAATTGTTAAAGGTTATATAGAATTGATTCCAGAAGAACAAAGGAAAAGGAGCTGGCCAGGCAACATGAGAGAGGCATGGCATGGGACTGGGGAGGGGGATAATTATAAGTACGTAATTTAAACCAGACCATAAAATTCAGGGCAAGGAGTGACAGCAGATAAAGCCAGAGAGATGATGACACCTTGTTTCTTGGTACAACTGAAAATGTAGTCATTATTTTTGGAGTTTTCTCTGACTCTCTAACCTGCCTGAAGAGCTCCTAACTCATACATTCTTTCCTAATTCCTTTACCAGAGTGAGTTGTAAGGCCTTTCGAGCTATAGGGCTCTTACAACAGGAGGTTTCTGGATCTTTCCTCCTGTTCCATAATGACCTTTTTTTCTCCAGAGGAATGTGGTCTTTCCACCCCAGCTCGGGAGCATGGCTCTATTCAGGGAAAGCCCTCCTAATTCTACTACCTAAACCTAATCAAATTGTTCCTATTACTAACTGTTCCTGCAGTAATTGGCCCAACTGTACTCTGAGTCCAGTAAGATGTGATTTCCAACTCTTAAAGATTCAATTGTGAAAAAATGCATATGTACATGACATACGTACCCACATCCCCACACATCTTCTCCCCATTTCTCCTGCTTATTGTTGGATATTGCACAGAAATTTAGTTGCAAAGACAGTCACTGTAGTGTTATTAATTTTGTGGAGAATTAGAAACAACCTGAGGAGAATGAATATATAGATATATATATATACACACACACAGTCAACCATTCACACCTATACACACACACACATAGATTACAATAAACTCATATTTATAAACTCGTAAATATAGGCTCATAAACTCATATTTAATAAAAAGTTAAATCAAGTTTTCTAATAATGTATAAACATGAAAATTATCCATGATGTGTATTTATCGAACAAGTTATACTACAAAACTGCTTTCTCCTAATTTTGCTTCTGGGAAGTTTCACACACACACACTCAAGTACACAGAGAACCAAAGACTAGAAGGTAGAAGACTGTATCTCCGATTTTTACATGCATTGTCTGAATAGCTGTATTAGTGATCTTTTTGTTTTCTTTTCTCTTTGTACTTTTCTTATATTTTACAACTTTTTAAGATGAATATACATTACATTTATTTGCTTTAATTTCTAAAAATATTGTAAACCTGCAGAAAACTCTAAAGAATACTCTAATTAACAGCTTGATAACCTTAGGGATGTGGCCTACATCAGGTGAATGACTTGGCCATAGGTTTCAGAAAAGACATCTTGGAATCCAAGGCTTCTCACTTCAAGGCCAGTTTTCCCTTCCATACTCTGCTCCTTCCCTTTCTATCATAAACAGCTTATTCCTTTATCAAATTTTGTCTTCCTCTTTGTCCTCTTAGGTAAGCTCTATGTAGCAAAAGTAATTGCTTTAAACTCACCTTCTGGTCATAGATGAGTATCTCCATGCATTTTAATGGCAGGACAATTAGTTCAAGTCTCCTTTTATTCTTAAGCCAAAGTTCCAAAGTGCTGCAGAGATTTACCTAGAATTTAAATGTTAGAACAGAATAGATGAACTATAAATAAATCAACATATAAAAAAAATTATTTTAGGCTTTTGTAAAATGTTACTGAGTTTATAAGAGTGGCATCAATCCAAATAAAATGGAAGGCACTTAAAAATGTTCAATTTGCCTCACTTCAAAAGCCATGGTGTACTAATACCATTAATTGAAATTACAGATTTAATAACTACAGTGATTTATTTTCCATTCAACATTGAGGCCAATAACAATTCAGTTTGGCTTTACATTGGAGACCAAAACATTCTTGGATCATTTACCTAAGACTAAGCTCCTTTGGGCTATGAACTTTGGAACTTAATAAGTGACATTTAGTCCTGGAAATACATCGGTAGATGAGAGGAGATCCGCCACAGAAGGTAGTCAGAGCTGGGATCTTGTTTCTCTTTCAACTCGGGTAGATGGAAGCCTCCAGTCTCAGTGTTCTTTGTCTGAAGACTTTGTTTCTGCCTGCCAGTGCCCAATCTTGACACCATTTCAGCCACTCTCTTAGCTGGGGGCCAGCTCTTTCCTTTCTCAGTATTTTCTCTCTTCTAACATTGCTTCCTTGAATCACTTTGTCCCTCTCTATTCCCCGACTCTCTGAACTTCAGGACTGTAAGGAATGGAGATCATCTAGCCAAAGTTCCCCAGTGTATTCCCACTTGAGCCCCCTTTAATAAATACACATGGTGTTCCATTTTTTGACCTGGAAATTCTGCCAGGATGCCCCACCTCCCTTTAGGAAGGTTGATTCTTCTGACCACTAGTAGAATTCAGGAATCTTTTTCTTTATACCTACATGTTTTTTCTAACCCATCTCAAAAATTCTGATATACACCCTCTCTCCAAAATGGTATGCTACCAATGCTGACTGAAAATCATTAATATGGGGTTGGCCAAAGTGTTTGTCCGGGTTTTCCCATAACATATTATGGATGAACTTTTTGGCCAACCCCATATAATACAATTCTCTAATTTTACATATTTTTTAAAAAATGACCAAAGTTAGTAATTTGCCCAAGATTAAATCATTACTTATGAAAGGTACAGAGCTAGAACCTGTTTTTATTTTTATTTTTTTTAAATTCCTATACTGGACTTCTGAAACAGAACTGAATCCAGAACTCAGGCCTCTTTGCTTCTAATTCAATTTCTCCATACAGCCCTTGAATATTGCCTCTAACTTTTACATCCTAATTACCCCCAAAAACTGCCATCCCACTAATGAAACCACCAAATAGGGACTACAGAAGTCAACTAGTCCCTGCAACGCGTTTACAAATAGGGATGACAAAATAACTGAATATGAAATTCACCCATATCTGGATGACATTACATGATCATCCTCTATTTACTTAGTACCTGCTGTGTCTGATTCACCTGTAGTTAGAGGCCATTAAGATCAGCACCTGTTTACTAAACACCTCTTGTGTTGGGCTAGTTCCTGGAAATACAGGAGTTAGCTTAAAAGTATTATTTGAAAAAGGTTTTCCAACCTCTACTGATTTCTTTTTCATATTATGACAAAGTAAGGCCGTTTTTTCTCTTTCTGCCTTCCAAATTCCTGTACCACTGGTGGAGGCGGCAGTCTAGTGTAGGTCAAGCAGTGAATTAGCAGTTTTGGTTTATTCTCAGCTCTGGCCTGTCTCCTTATCCATAAAATGAAGGCGTCAAGGGGGCTTCCCTGGTGGCGCAGTGGTTGAGAGTCCGCCTGCCGATGCAGAGGACGCGGGTTCGTGCCCCGGGCTGGGAAGATCCCACATGCCGCGGAGCGGCTGGGCCCGTGAACCATGGCCGCTGAGCCTGCGCGTCCGGAGCCTGTGCTCCGCGACGGGAGAGGCCACAACAGTGAGAGGCCCGCATACCACAAAAAAAAAAAAAAAAAAAAAAAAAAAAAAAATGAAGGCGTCAAGGCAACTGATCACAAAGGTCCTTATGAACCCTAACATTCTATGATGCTCTTTAATCCAAATTCAACAAGGTCAAAGCCCTTTTTGGAATTAATCATCTGGTAAAATGTTGTCAGGAAGCCAATATGTTAGGAAAAAAATATGCCTTTTGATCTAAGCTCTTGCCATTTTTCCAGAATAAGTCCCTATTAACAATGATTATAAAATGACTCATGAAACTATTTGTTTGTATTGAGAGTCAATACAGAACACACACATAGATAGTAAATCTTTCACTACGGTGTGAAGAGCATGTAGCATTGGTGTGACCTAAGTAATATAGCTCTTTCTAGAGGTGACTCCACTTTATCCTGACTCTTCTTATTTAGGCAAAGTTTACCAAAGGAATGTCTCGTAGCCAAGCCCATTCTGCAGATGAATAAAATGAGAAACTTGTACCCAGTCTTCCATGAGAGCTAAGGATTCTAGTTGACACAGCTCTCTAAATAGTACCATAACCTCCCATCACCTCCACTCTAGCCAGCTCATTATCACCAACACAAGACGATGTATTGAGTGAAGACTATGATCCACATGGTCATCCAGAGTTTCTTTTCAAAACAAGTATTTCACATCATGGCAACAGTCTTCATAGTATTGAAGGGAGGTAAAAAATCTTGGCATCCATAAGTGAAAAATATGGTCACTAACTGTGGCAGGCAACCTTTAAGATAGCCACCAATGATTCTTGCCTCCTGGTATGCATACTCTCGTGTAATCCACTCCCCTTGTGTGTGGGCTTGACTCCTTGACTCCTTGTCTTCTAATGAACAGAACACAGTAGAGTGATGGTATGTCAGTTCCAAAATGAGGTTACAAAAGGGCTGTGGCTTCTGTCCCCTCATGTCCCTCTCTCTCTCTCTCTCTCTCTCTCTCTCTCTCTCTCTCTCTCTCTCTCTCCCCCTCCCTCCTTCCTTCTCTCTCTCTCCCTCTTTCCATCTTGAAGCCCTTTTCTTCGAGAAGCAGGCTGTCGTTTTGTGAGTGACCCGATGGAAAAGGCAATGTGTCAAGGAGCTGATAACTCCAGCAACAGCTAGCAAGGACCTCTGCCCTGCCAAAAGCTATGTGAGTGATCCCAGAGGCAGATTCTCCCCAAGTTGAGTCTGGTGTTGAAGGCAGCCTCAGAGAGCACCTTCACTGTAGCCTGTGATGGACTCTGAGCCAGAGGCACCCAGCTAAGTTGCATCTGGATTTCTGACCCATAGAAACTGTGAGATAATACACATTTTTAGGATGCTAATTTGGGGGTAATTTGTTATGCAGCAACAGACAACTAAATCTCCACCGAAGTCATCAGTGAGACCACACAATTTTACTAGGATTGGCTTGGTCTAAGTGTCCTCTTGATCTAAGAGGAACTCCTACTTCCTGCTTTCATACTTGCCATCTTCTTTTTGGCAACAATGGAGCTTTGTGAATGGTTCACAGCTTTCCCAGTGTATCTCTTCCATCGAAACACCCTGGCACCATCTGCCAGCAGGGAGTTAGCCAGCTCATTGTCAGCTATGGTAACAGAAATCTCATCTCAAGTATTTTCACTTCCTCAAACTAATGTTCAAGCAGAGCTTCTGAAATTCCTTTTTGGCAAGTGTCTCTCCTACTGCTTCTTTAGTCAAATAATCTCATTTTCAAACCCTTTGCCCTGGTATATGCCATGCTGTGCCAGCTTCCCAGCTTGTTTCTCTGGAGCCAGTGCCTGCTTAATAGCTGAAATATTTGCCTTGTTCCTTTAGTTTGTCCCTGGCTTCTCACACGGTATCCACATTTTAAAAAAAAAAAAAAGCTTATTTCACCACTGGTCAACATTTCAAGAACAGAGAAAAACCACTTTCCTTGTAAAATTTTCACAGAAGAAAAGGAAAATGATAAAATGAATTTTGGGGAATGCAAAGGCACACAGACCCAGGAGAGGCAAACTCTACTTGTTCAGGGCATGGTCAAAAAAAAGAGAGAGAGAGAGAGAGAGAGAGAGAGAGAGAGAGAGAGAGAGAGAATTAGGGCTCTGGAAGAATCTAAAGAAACATTTGAGCATTTTATCAGGATGATGAGTTGGAGCTCAACTATCTAAACTACTGACATAGTCTACTAGAAAGAAGACCTTGTATTATAGTGTCCAGTAAGCCACTATATTCATTTATATATTTATAAATGACTTACACTTATCTATTCCTGTGTGTGGACAGGTACAAGTGGCAAGCTTTTAAGAGCAGAGTTCAAGAGTGACAAGAAGACTGAGGGTTTGGACTCAGAAGAGCAGGGGAAAACAACCTCTCAGCACTGAAGATGTGACTTTAATGATGAAAAATTACAGGGGGAGGGGGTTGGAGAAATGCCTTGCTCATTCACCTGATTTTACCTAACTTGGGCTAATGTTGACTCAAAAATGTTTACATTCCATATTCTATGTTGTTTGAATAAAAAAAACATGTTTTCCATCTTCTTCATCTGACTCTGGCCTATACTTCAGAACACATTAGAGCCATGGCAGGATTCAAGCTATGAGAACAGCACACATGGCATCGCTACTGGTGTGGCGATCTGACCTTGACAGTAGTTACGTTCCTAAGAAGCAGAACTAGACCTGATGGGGAAAAATTCAGGTTCACCCCCACAGGCACTGACTGGTTAATGCAGCTTTCCCCATATCTGGATTTGTCTGCATCTTAAGACAGAGATAGTCATGGAGAGAATCAGGAACTCAGACAAATGAAATTATATTGGATGAACCTACCATCTCTAAAATTAGTATAAATTTACATAAACCTTCCAGTCTCTCTCCAGAATCCTGATGATGGACTATAAGAAATCAGATAATTTGTTCTTGTCCATTCTGCCCTCATTTGTCAGTTTGAGGAGTGGCCGTGGGAAGGAGTGTATGACTGAAGACTGGCCCCTATGGCCATGCTAGGCAGGTGGCCCTGAGCAAATTTAGTAGGAAAAGAAATAAGCCAAGTCATAGGAGAGTCATAGATTCTGCTTTTCTTACTATCAATCCTTTTTCTGGTATATTACAGGTTTCTTAGGAAGGGGAACATTTTATAATCCTCTTCCAAGTAAAATTTGATGTAAATGATTAGTTTAAATAGAATCAGCCTGATAAAGCAGAGAGGGCCCTGAACTATAACTCTGGGGAACGGAGGGGTCTGTCTCAGCTGTGCTCCTCGAAATGTGCTACCCTGAGTTTCTGAACATCAATGTTAAGATATAAAAGGTGAAAACCTTAAATAATGTATGTCTGTAGCACAAAGGGTTGGCATGAAGATTAATATCAAAAGTGCTTGGAAAGCCAAGAAGATATTCAATTGTATGATCACATTATTATTATTGTTTTGTTTTTATTGTTGTTTGAAAAATGATTGTTTCCCATAATATGAGGTAATGATACACCTCATCATTAACGTTTAGAAGCAACCTACATGAGTAACGACGGGACAAGGGTGTGTTGGTGCTTCCAATCTTACCTGTTTTGGCGATTTCTCATTTAGTTCTATTTTCAGAGTCAGTCTGATTTACATCCAGGCAAATCCTAGATATAAATCAGGGGCTCAGAGAGGCTCTTGAAACACTCCACTCTCACAAGTATTCTGTACCTTTTTCTCGATGCCTAATAGAAATCCCCAGCAATGTCCTTCATTCCCCAGTAAGCACCGGGCTTCAAAAAGTATTGCCTCTGGGTGAGATCATGCAATGACTTAAGTCCACTAGAAGTCGGGAAGGACTGATGGCTACTGCTTCTTGAGAGGGAACATTGGTGGTGGGTGGGGAAAGAACAGGACACCAGGGGCCTGGAGGGTCACCTGTGTGGGAAGGTGAGGACTTAAGCTGATGGGAAACTTGTGGCTAATTTACCCAAGAATGTCATGCTTTAGTAAAACCAGAATTTGACACCAAACCTTCTCTTAGAGGTACTAATATGTTTCCATTTCAAGGTTTAACAGAGCAAAGAAGACACATTCCAAATATGTTCTATTCAGTTTTGTGGCTATAAAGCAAATTTGACCCAGAAGGTTTATAACTAAGAATCTGATTATGCAGAATTTTCCAGTAAATCCTGAAGGACCATGAAAGTAAATATTAAATTCAGGGAGGTAAAATTTGGCCAGTAAAAACAGACATTTTTTCAATTGGCTCAGTAGTTAAGAATCCAGATTCCAGAAGATCAGAGGTTCAGAAGATCTGCACTTACTTGTAACCACAAATTGGATTCTAGTGGAAGATGAACCATTTTTGCAAAATTTTTGTCCCGCACAGAGCCCCAGGAGTTAATGGTAGTGGGAAAGACAATGGGGGTTTGAGATAAATCCTCCCCCAACTAGAGGCAAGAATTTAGAAGCAGAATTGCAATGAACTTTCTCTCTGTCAAACTCTGCATGATGGAAAATTTTGAGTGAAGATATGAACAAAAGCAGTGGGACTGAGTTAATCCCTTTCTACCTGTGAAAGCACATCTGTGCCTGTCAGTTTGGGGAGGTTGCCCAGGCTGCAACTGTGGGGCTACAGCCTCGGGAGGATTAGTTCTGAGTTTCCAGGCAGACCAGATGATTCCCTCTTTAACAGCTTGAGGCCCAGAAGTCACATTTCCTATTGGACGCAAAGCTCTCCAGGGTGGAACCAAACCTTTGGTCTCCCAGGAGGTCTCAGCTTCTCTCTCCACGGTCCATGTCCTTGAACATTACCAGCTTTTACTGTGTGGGGAAGATCTCGGTTGTGAGTGTGCCCCACAGCATAGCCTGCTGGAGAGGAAGAGGCTCGTCTTTCAAGTCCTTCTGCCACTCCCTTTGAAACACGGCTGGTTTGAAAGGGCCTGAGGATTTTCCTGGCTGTGACTTCAAAGCATAGATGAATGCTTGATGTAGAGATCCAAAGCCTGCATGTCTTATTTTATTGTTATAAAATAAGGGCAAGTCAGCCACGTGTTTCTAAACATCCTGTGACAGCAAACTCACGGCCTGAGGATGTAACAGGAGGTTATGCCTGCACAGGAGGCGAGGGTGTGGGGTGGGCTTTGCCCCAAGGCCCCAAGCCCAATTGGGGCAGATTCAATCCCACTGAGGAGGAAGTGCTTCTGTGGCACCTGAGGGGCAGCAACATTTCCTCATTTCTGGTAGGCGGTGCATTTGTTTAGTAGGAAAGGGTTGCTGGCAGCATGACTCTTTACCATGTCGACACATTCTGAGAATGTAGGACAAACTTGCAATTCAGAGGGTTCAGGGGAAGCCGCAAGGAGCTGGGGAAAGGGGTCAATATTACCCTTAATGGAACCAAGGGCTCAGGCTTTCATCGGTCCACCAGGCGGTCAGATAGCAGGGTGGAACTCAAAGGTGATATGTCTGCAGGTCTGATCCCCAGAATGAGCTAACTTGGTGCATTTGTTAAAAGTGAAAACAGAAATTGCTGCTTTACTTTCTATGTTTTCTTCAAAGATGAAGTGCAACAGGTAAGTATAAGGTAATGAGCAGCAGAAAAGAAAAAGGGCAAACAGAAGTAACAGAACAGAAAGTAGAGAAAAAGATAAAATAGTGAGAAAATGAGCAAAGAGTGGACTTGGTTTAAGCTCCCTAGAGGCACGGCTTAAAGCAGGGCATCAGGTGCAGTTGATATTTTGATGCCAGACTCCCAGGAGAAGGGAAGTAAGGGAAGCAGGAAGGCGGGGGGATTGGGCTGAGATTGAGTCCAGCCTCAGCCTGATTCCCTGGGGAGCACTGCTGCATGAATTGAACCACAGAATTGAGGCAGGTGGACCAGCTCTTTATACTCCAGTTTCAGTCAGTCTTAAGCTGAGCTGCTGAAGGCAGTTCTTTGGAGATGGGCAGCTGGGAGCCTTCAGAAGCCAACACTCCCAGCAGCTGGCCGATGGGTACACAAGCCAGGAAAGCATATCTGGGAGGACACCAACAGCAGCCTCTCCTGGGGCCCAATGGAGGGACACACAAAGATTATTCTCATTGCCAGGAAGAACGTATTCATCTCTCATTCTTTTACTAATCCATGTGTGAGATGGATTCATGTGGGCTAAAGTAATGGGTTCCAAAACATGGGTCCCTTGGAAGATTGTATCTGAATTTCCCGAAGAGCTTTTTAAAAAATACAGATGCCCAAGACCTGCTGTCAGATATTGTGATTCAGGTCATCTGGGATGGGATTTGGCAGTCTGCATTAAAAAATTCCCCTTCCCTGTAACCTAGTAACTCTACCTCTACATATATACCCAGAGAAAATGTTCCACATGTACACAAGGAGACAGGCTCAAGGAAGCTTGTTAAGGCACTGCTTGTGACAGTGAGAAGTAGAAACACCCAGAGGTCCACCAATGGGGAAAGAGAGAAATGAATTATGATTCAATCATTCTATAGAATATTATACATCAGTTAATATGAATGAAGTATTTAGCAATGTAGATCCACACTGATATAGAAAAGCTAAAGTGGAATGAAAAAAGCAAGTTGCAGTACAATGAGCAATAGAGTGTATGTAGATAAAATTTTAAAATATATACACAAAAATTATGTATTCTTCACATATATATGTATATATGTAAAAATGTTTCCACTATATCTACACTAATGCATTGAAGTTTTAAAAATACCTTCAAAAGAGACTATAACAAAATGCAAGTAATCATCACCTGAAATGTGATCTTATCAGATATGTTTTTCTTGAACATTTTCTCTAACATAGGACAGTCCTTTGCTCCATCACTCTTCTCTCCTAAACTTGCTTTGTCATATGTGTGTGTGTGTGTGTGTGTATGTGTGCATGTGTGTGTGTACACATACATATATATAAAGTCCACCAGCTGTCTATATTCTTCCATCTCCTCCACTAGTATATCAGGTCCTGGATGGCTGGAATTTTGCTTCTTTTACTGCTGTCTAGAATTGAGTCTGTCAAATAGCAGCTTCTCAGTAAATGTTTGCTTAACCATTTGAGTAGCTTAATGAATTATCAATCTGGTGGTGGAAACTCAGTTACTTTACATTACTCTCAAGGATTTTATTTCACTTCATTAATTTTTTTGGCTGCACCACGTGGCATGCAGGATCTTACTTCCCCAACCAGGGATGGAACCCACACCCCCTGCAGTGGAAGCTCAGAGTCTTAACTACTGGATTGCCAAGGAAGTCCTGATTTTCTGTAATTTAAAAAGTTCTTCTCCCCCACCCCAGCTTCCTGGAAAAGTTCCTCGGGCAAATCGCATGTTTTGTGATTATCAGCCAAGTTTTGAGGACCACAGGTCTGTGGCAGAGGACATACTGAAGAATTCAGTCTGACCTAAAGTTTAGCCTCAAGAGAACTATGTTAAAGCAGTTGATTAGTTGAGTTTTAAATTTGTTCCTTCATAATTAAACAGCTTCAGCTAAAAAGCAAATCAAGCAAATTAAAACACTCTCTCTCTCTCTCTCTCTCTCTCTCTCTCTCTCTCTCTCTCACACACACACACACACACACACACACACACACACACACACCAAGAGTTGAGTCAGCTTGGGCCTTATCTTAACATTCTCAATTTGGATGAGCAGATGCAGACCCTCCTCTATCCCAAGTTCTAAAGCTAATCTTCTCAGTAAGTGGATCCAGCAGTGGATTGAAAGCGATTCTCATCAAGCCAGAGATGGCACTGGATTGAAGTGCTTACCACTGAGCCATTTAGAATGGATTATTTAAAAGGGAAAAAAGCATTCTACAGAGTCCACCTGTATTGGAAGGACTTATGGAGCAGTGAAGGAACACAAAATCACAACAACAACAAAAACCACTTTATGCAGAACACTTTAAAAAAGAAATTGCTCTGCTCAATGTTATGTGGCAGCCTGGATGGAAGGGGAGTTTGGCGGAGAATGGATACATGTATATGTATGGCTGGGTCTCTTTGCTGTGCACCTGAAACTGTCACAACATTGTTAATCAGCTATGCTCCAATATAAGAAAAAAAGTTAAAAAAAAAAAATTTGTGGTGAAACTTATGAGATTTCCCACAATACACAGCAGAGATGATTCTGGGTTTATAACTTGCTGGAGACAAAATTCAAGAAATCTGGGTGTGACCACTCCTCCAACTACTACTCTTTTTTTTCACTTAAAAGAAAACTTTTCATATACAAGTCTCAACAATTTCCACAGCACAATTAAATGCCTCAATTTAACTAACCCAACAGAAAATCAGATACATGTATGTAATTAATGATAGGTTCTTTGCTTATTCATCTTGATGTGTAGGGGAGAAACCAGTTACGGTTCAGTCCTAAATTTGAGGGATATTTCCATTAAACATTTTTTTAAATGTAAAAAAAAGTTAGAAATGCCAGCTATTTAAAAACAGCATTGGGCAGAGTCAAGATGGCAGCATTGGAAGACACGGAGTATCCATCTTCCCACAACTAGGGCACCTGCCAGACGCTGGTGGGGGACCTCGATGCCCAAGGAGATGGGAGTAACCCCCAAGTGACCTGGTAGGATGCCGGGGGGACTGAGGAGGGAGGAGAAGTGGAGGCCAGACAGGACAAGAGCCCATGAGGACTGGCTGGGAGGGGTTCCCACATCTGGAGGGACCCTTGGGGACTCAGATCGGGGGGGAGTGCACCTAGCATTTCCCCTGCCCTATGGGCCAAGGAAGGCTACCCAGCTCTTGGCCCAGGTCCTATGCCCTTAGAGGCCCCCTCCAGGCCATATTGGTCCTGGGGATGTAGCAGGGAGGCTGGGGTAGAACAGGAGAGGTAGGTGGGAGGGCCCCTCCAGGAACAGAGGAACAGAGGGCATTTGCCCTGACCACTTGGGCCAGGAAGTATGCTGGGCTCCCAAGCCAGGTCCCCTGCCCTGCAAGGCCCCTCAAGGCCATGTTGGTCCTGGGGGCATAGGAGGGAGGCCAGGGGAGAACAGGAGAGGTAGGCGGGAGGGGCCCTCCAGGACCAGAGGAGCAGGAGAGGAACGGAGGGCATTTGCAGGCTTCCTGGGCTCCCAGGCCAGGTCCCCAGCCCTCAGAGACGAGAGGTATGCCTGGGCCCTTTCTGTTGTGTTGAGCCTAAAGCCCCACTACCAACCCCCTCAGGGCCTTTTCCAGCCCTGTGGATCCTAAGCATAGGCCCTGCCCACCACCTAAACCCCACCCATGCCTAAGCCCCCACACACACAGCCAAGGCATTTTCCGCCTTTTTTTTTCTCTCCTCTTTTTTACTATCGTGGTTCTATTTTACCTTCCAGTTGTTATCTCATCTATATTTTAATATTTATATTCTTTCTAACATATCTGTTAGTTTCCTAGTCTAATTTTATTTTTTACTCTTTGTTATTGGTCTTCTCCTTCTCTTCTTTTTTTTTTTGCCACCCTGCATGGCTTATGGGATCTTGGTTCATGAGCCAGGGGTTGGGCCAAAGCTCCTGCAGTAGGAGCGCCAAGTCCGAACCACTGGACTAACAGAGAACTGCAGATTCCAAGGAATATTTATTGGAATGAGGTCTCTGGGAGGTCCTCATCACAGCACCAAGGCCCAGCTCTACCCAACAGCCTACAGACTCCAGTGCTAGAAGCCTCAGGCCAAACAGTCAGTAAGACAGGAACACAATCCCACCTACCAAAAAAAAAAAGAGATGGCAAAAATATATGTCACAAATGTAGGAGCAAGGTAAAAACCTAAAAGACCAAATGAATGAAGAGGAAATAGGCAATCAACCTGAAAAAGAATTCAGAATAATGATAGTAAAGTTGATCCAGAATCTTGGAAATAGAATGGAGGCATGGATTGAGAAAACACAAGAAATGTTTAACAAAGATCTAGAAGAACTAAAGAACAAACAGAGATGAACAACACAATAACTGAAATGAAAAATACACTAGAAGGAAATAACAACAGAAAAACGGAGGCAGAAGAACAAACAAGTGAGCCGGGAGACAAAATGGTAGAATTCACTGCCGAGGAGCAGAATAAAGAAAAAAGAATGAAGAGAAGAAAATCTCAGAGACCTCTGGGACAACACTAAATGCACCAACATTCAAATTATAGGGGTACCAGAAGAAGAAGAGAAAAAGAAAGGGTCTGAGAAAATATTTGAAGAGATTATAGTGGAAAACTTCCCTAACATGGGAAAGGAAATAGTCACCCAAGTCCAGGAAGCACAGAGAGTCCCACACAGGGTAAACCCTAGGAGAAACATACCAAGACACATATTAATTAAACTATCAAAAATTAAATTCAAAGAAAAATATTAAAAGCAGCAAGGGAAAAGCAAAAAATAACATACAAAGAAATCTCCATAAGGTTATCAGCTGACTTTTTAGGAGAAACTCTGCAGGCCAGAAGGGACTGTCAGGATATATTTAAAGTGCTGAAAGGGAAAAACTGACAACCAAGATTACTCAACCCAGCAAGGATCTCATTCAGATTTGATGGAGAAATCAAAAGCTTTTCAGACAAGCAAAAGCTAAGAGAATTCAGCACCACCAAAACAGCTTTACAGCAAATGCTAAAGAAAATTCTCTAGGCGGGAAACACAAGAGAAGAAAAAGACTCACAAAAACAAACCCAAAACAATTAAGAAAATGGTAATAGGAACATACATAACAATAATAACCTTGAATGTAAATGGATTAAATGCCCCAACCAAAAGACACAGACTGGATGAAAGGATACAAAAACACAGAGGCAAAGCCGGCCCTGAACCAAGAGGGTGGAGTAGAAGGACGTGCTGTCACTCCCTCTTGTGAGAACACCAGAATCACAATTACCTGCTGGACAATCATTGAAAGGAAGACACTGGAACTCACCAAAAAAGGTACCCCACATCCAAAGACAAAGGAGAAGCCACAATGAGACAGTAGGAGGGGCGCAATCACAGTAATTTCAAATCCCATAACTGCTGGGTAGGTGACTCACAGACTGGAGAACACATATACCACAGAAGTCCACCCACTGGAGTGAAGGTTCTGAGCCCCACATCAGGCTTCCCAACCTGGGGGTCTGGCACCAGGAGGAGGAATTCCTAGAGAATCAGACTTTGAAGTCTACTGGGATTTGACTGCAGGACTTCGACAGGACTGGGGGAAACAAAGACTCCACTCTTGGAGGACACACACAAAGTACTGTGTGCATCAGGACCCAGGGAAAGGAGCAGTGACCCCAGGGGAGCCAGAATCAGACCTACCTGCTAGTGTTGGAGGGTCTCCTGCACAGGCAGGGGGTGGCTGTGGCTCACCATGTGGACAAGGACACTGGCAGCAAAAGTTCTGGGAAGTACTCCTTGGCGTGAGCCCTCCCAGAGTCTGCCATTAGCCGCAACAAAGAGCCCAGGTGGGCTCCAGTGTTGGGTTGCCTCAGGCCAAACAACCAACAGTGAGAGAACCCAGCGCCACCAATCAGCAGTCAAGTGGATTAAAGTTTTACTGAGCTCTGCCCACCAAAGAAACAGTCACCTGTACCCACCACCAGTCCCTCCCATCAGGAAACTTTCACAAGTCTCTTAGAGAGCCTCATCCACCAGAGGGCAGACAGCAGAAGCAAGAAGAACTACAATCCTACAGCCTGTTGAATAAAAACCACATTCACAGAAAGATAGACAAGATGAAAAGGCAGAGGGCTATGTACCAGATGAAGGAACAAGATAAAACCCCAGAAAAACAACTAAATGAAGTGGAGATAGGCAACCTTCCAGAAAAAGAATTCAGAATAATGATAGTGAAGATGATCCAGGACCTCGGAAAAAGAATGGAGGCAAAGATTGAGAAGATGCAAGAAATGTTTAACAAAGACCTAGAAGAATTAAAGAACAAACAAAGAGAGATGAACAATACACTAACTGAAATGAAAACTACACTAGAAGGAATCAATAGCAGAATAACTGAGGCAGTAGAACAGATAAGTGACCTGGAAGACAGAATGGTGGAATTCACTGCTGTGGAACAGACTAAAGAAAAAAGAATGAAAAGAAATGAAGACAGTCTAAGAGACCTCTGGGACAACATTAAACACAACAACATTCGCATTATAGGGGTCCCAGAAGGAGAAGAGAGAAAGGACCAGAGAAAATATATGAAGAGATTATAGTCAAAAACTTCCCTAACATGGGAAAGGAAATAGCCACCCCAGTCCAGGAAGTGCACCAAGTCCCATACAGGATAAACCTAAGGAGAAACATGCTGAGACACACAGTAATCAAAATGGCAAAAATTAAAGACAAAGAAAAATTACTGAAAGCAGCAAGGGAAAAACAACAAATAACATACAAGGGAACTCCCATAAGGTTAACAGCTGATTTCTCAGCAGAAACTCTACAAGCCAGAAGGGAGTGGCATGATATACTTAAAGTGATGAAAGGGAAGAACCTACAACCAAGATTACTCTACCCGGCAAGGATCTCATTCAGATTTGATGGAGAAATCATAAGCTTTACAGACAAGCAAAAGCTAAGAGAATTCAGCACCATCAAACCAGCTCTACAACAAATGCTAAAGGAACTTCTCTAAGTGGGAAACACAAGAGAAGAAAAGGACCTACAAAATCAAACACAAAACAATGAAGAAAATGGTCATAGGAACATACATATTGATAATTACCTTAAACGTGAATGGATTAAATGCTCCAACCAAAAGACACAGGCTTGCTGAATGGATACAAAAACAAGACCCATCTTTGTGCTGTCTACAAGAGACCCACTTTAGACCTAGGGACACACAGAGACTGAAAGTGAGGGGATGGAAGAAGATATTCCATGCAAATGGAAATCAAAACAAAGCTGGAGTAGCAATACTCATTTCAGATAAAATAGACTTCAAAATAAAGAATGTTGGGCTTCCCTGGTGGCGCAGTGGTTGAGAGTCCACCTGCTGATGCAGGGGACAGGGTTCGTGCCCCTGTCTGGGAGGATCTCACATGCCACAGAGCGGCTGGGCCCGTGAGCCATGGCCGCTGATCCTGCATGTCCGGAGCCTGTGCTCCGCAACGGGAGAAGCCACAACAGTGAGAGGCCTGCGTACCACACAAAAAAATTTAAAAATACAAAAAATAAAGAATGTTACAAGAGACAAGGAAGGACACTACATAATGATCAAGGGATCAATCCAAGAAGAAGGTATAACAATTATAAATATATATGCACCCAACATAGGAGCACCTCAATACATAAGGCAACTGCTAACAGCTATAAAAGAGGAAATCAATAGTAACATTCGCATTATAGGGGTCCCAGAAGGAGAAGAGAGAGAGAAAGGACCAGACAAAATATTTGAAGAGATTATAGTTGAAAACTTCCCTAACATGGGAAAGGAAATAGCCACCCAAGTCCAGGAAACTCAGAGAGTCCCATACAGGATAAACCCAAGGAGAAACACGCTGAGACACATAGTAATCAAACAGGCAAAAATTAAACACAAAGAAAAATTATTAAAAGCAGCAAGGTAAAAATGACAAATAACATACAAGGGAACTCCCATAAGGTTAACAGCTGATTTCTCAGCAGAAACTCTACAAGCCAGAAGGGAGTGGCATGATATACTTAAAGTGATGAAAGGGAAGAACCTACAACCAAGATTACTCTACCCAGCAAGGATCTCATTCAGATTCGATGGAGAAATCAAAAGCTTTACAGACAAGCAAAAGCTAAGAGAATTCAGCACCACCAAACCAGCTCTACAACAAATGCTAAAGGAACTTCTCTAAGTGGGAAACACAAGAGAAGAAAAGGACCTACAAAAACAAACCCAAAACAATTAAGAAAATGGTCATAGGAACATACATATCGATAATTACCTTAAACGTGAATGGATTAAATGCTCCAACCAAAAGACACAGGCTTGCTGAATGGATACAAAAACAAGACCCATATATATGCTGTCTACAAGAGACCCACTTCAGACCTAGGGACACATATAGACTGAAAGTGAGGGGTTGGAAAAAGATATTCCATGCAAATGGAAATCAAAAGAAAGCTGGAGTAGCAATACTCATATCAGATAAAATGGACTTTAAAATAATGTTATAAGAGACAAGGAAGGACACTACATAATGATGAAAGGATCAATCCAAGAAGAAGGTATAACAATCATAAATATATATGCACCCAACATAGGAGCACCTCAATACATAAGGCAACTGCTAACAGCTATAAAAGAGGAAATCGACAGTAACACAATAATAGTGGGGGACTTTAACACTTCACTTACACCAATGGACAGATCATCCAAAATGAAAATAAATAAGGAAACAGAAGCTTTAAATGACACAAGAGACCAGGTAGATCTAACTGATATTTATAGGACATTCCATCCAAAAACGGCAGATTACACTTTCTTCACAAGTGCACACGGAACATTCTCCAAGATAGATCACATCTTTGGTCACAGATCAAGCCTCAGTAAATTTAAGAAAATTGAAATCATATCAAGCATCTTTTCTGACCACAACGCTATGAGATTAGAAATGAATTACAGGGGGAAAAAAAGGAAAAAACAAACACATGGAAGCTAAACAATACGTTACTAAATAACCAAGAGATCACTGAAGAAATCAAAGAGGAAATCAAAAAATACCTAGAGACAAATGACAATGAAAACACGACAATCCAAAATCTATGGAAGAAAGCAAAAGCAGTCCTAAGAGGGAAGTTTATAGCTATACAAGCCTACCTCAAGAAACAAGAAAAATCTCAAATAAACAATCTAACCTTACACCTAAAGGAACTAGAGAAAGAAGAAAAAACAAAACCCAAAGTTAGCAGAAGGAAAGAAATCATAAAGATCAGAGCAGAAATAAAGGAAATAGAAACAAAGAAAACAATACCAAAGATCAATAAAATTAAAAGTCGGTTCTTTGAGAAGATAAACAAAATTAGTAAACCATTAGCCAGACTCATCAAGACAAAGAGCGAGAGGACTCAAATCATAAAATTAGAAATGAAAAAGGAGAAGTTACAGCAGACACTGCAGAAATACAAAGCATCCTAAGAGACTACTACAAGCAACTCGATGCCAATAAAATGAACAACCTGGAAGAAATGGACCAACTCTTACAAAGGTATAACCTTCCAAGACTGAAGCAGAAAGAAAGAAAATATGAACAGGCCAATCACAAGTAATGAAGTTGAAACTGTGATTTAAAATCTTCCAACAAACCAAAGTCCAGGACCAGATGGCTTCACAGGTGAATTCTATCAAAGATTTAGAGAAGAGCTAACACCAATCCTTCTCAAACTCTTCCAAAAAATTGCTGAGGAAGGAACACTCCCAAATTCTTTCTACAAAGCCACCATCACCCTGATACCAAAACCAGAAAAAAGATATCACAAAATAAGAAAATTATAGATCAATATCACTGATGAAAACAGATGCAAAAATCCTGAACAAAATACAAACAGAATCCAACAACATATTAAAAGGATCACACACCATGATCAAGTGGGATTTATCCCAGGAATGCAAGGATTCTTCAATATACGCAAATCAATCAATGTGATACACCATATTAACAAATTAAGGAGTAAAAACCATATGATCACCTCAATAGATGCAGAAAAAGCCTTCAACAAAATTTAACAGCAATTTATGATAAAAACTCTCCAGAAAATGGGGATAGAGGGAACCTACCTCAACATGATAAAGGCCATATATGAGAAACCCACAGCAAACATCATACTCAATGGTGAAAAATTGGAAGCATTTCCACTAAGATCAGGAACAAGACAAGGATGTCCACTCTCACCATTCGTATTCAACATAGTTTTGGAAGTCCTAGCCACAGGAATCAGAGAATAAAAAGAAATAAAAGGAACCCAAATTGTAAAACAAGACATAAAACTGTCACTGTTTGCAGATGACATGATACATAGAAAATCCTAAATATGCCCCCAGAAAACTACTAGAACTAATCAATGAATTTGGTAAGGTTGCAGGATACAAAATTAATGCACAGAAGTCTCTAGCATTACTATATACTAACAACGAAAATTCAGAAAGAGAAATTAAGGAAACAATTCCATTTAGCATCACAACAAAAAGAATAAAGTACCTAGGAATAAACCTACCTAAGGAGGTGAAAGACTTGTACTCAGAAAACTATAAAACACTGATGAAAGAAATCAAAGATGACATAAACAGATGGAGAAATATACCATGTTCTTGGATTAGAAGAATCAATATGGTAAAAATGACTACACTACCCAAAGTAATCTACAGATTCAATGCAATCCTTATCAAACCACCAATGGCATTCATCACAGAATTAGAACAAAAAATTCTTACAATTTGTATGGAAACACAGAAGACCCCGAATATCCAAAGCAATCTTGAGAAAGAAAAATGGAGCTCGAGGAATCAGGCTCCCCAACTTCAAACTATACTGGCTCCCCAACTTCAAACTATACTACAAAGCTACAGTAATCAAGACAGTATGGTACTGGCACAAAAACAGAAATATAGATCAATGGTACGGGATAGAATGCCCAGAGATAAACCCATGCATATGGTCACCTAATTTATGACAAAGGAGGCAAGAACATACAATGGAGAAAAGACAGCCTCTTCAATAAGTGGTGCTGGGAAAACTGGACAACTACATGTAAAGGAATAAAATTAGAACACTGCCTAACATCATACACAAAAATAAACTCCAAATGGATTAAAGACCTAAATATAAGACCAGACACTTTAAAACTCTTAGAGGAAAACACAGGAAAAACACTCTTTGACATAAACCACTGCAAGATCTTTTCTGACCCACCTAGATTAATGAAAATAAAAACATAACTAAACAAATGGGACCTAATTAAACCTAAGAGCTTTTGCTCAGCAAAGGAAACCATAAACAAGACGAAAAGACAACTCTCAGAATGGGAGAAATTATTTGCAAATGAAACAATTGACAAAGGATTAATCTCTAAAATATACAAACAGCTCATGGAGCTCAATATCAAAAAAACAAAACACCCAATCCAAAACTGGGTGGAAGACCTAAATAGACATTTCACCAAAGAAGACATACAGATGGCCACGAGGCACATAGAAAGATGCTCAACATCACTAATTATTAGAGAAATGCAAATCAACACTACAGTGAGGTATCACCTCACACAGGTCAGAATGGCCATTAACAAAAAATCTAGAAACAGTAAATGCTGGAGAGAGTGTGGTGAAAAGGGAACCCTCCTGCACTGTTATGTAAATTACCTCTTCAATAAGTGGTGCTGGGAAAACTGGACAACTACATGTAAAGGAATAAAATTAGAACACTGCCTAACATCATACACAAAAATAAACTCCAAATGGATTAAAGACCTAAATATAAGACCAGACACTTTAAAACTCTTAGAGGAAAACACAGGAAAAACACTCTTTGACATAAACCACTGCAAGATCTTTTCTGACCCACCTAGATTAATGAAAATAAAAACATAACTAAACAAATGGGACCTAATTAAACCTAAGAGCTTTTGCTCAGCAAAGGAAACCATAAACAAGACGAAAAGACAACTCTCAGAATGGGAGAAATTATTTGCAAATGAAACAATTGACAAAGGATTAATCTCTAAAATATACAAACAGCTCATGGAGCTCAATATCAAAAAAACAAAACACCCAATCCAAAACTGGGTGGAAGACCTAAATAGACATTTCACCAAAGAAGACATACAGATGGCCACGAGGCACATAGAAAGATGCTCAACATCACTAATTATTAGAGAAATGCAAATCAACACTACAGTGAGGTATCACCTCACACAGGTCAGAATGGCCATTAACAAAAAATCTAGAAACAGTAAATGCTGGAGAGAGTGTGGTGAAAAGGGAACCCTCCTGCACTGTTGGTGGGAATGTAAATTAATACAGCCACTATGGAGGTTCCTTAAAAAACTAAAAATAGAACTACCATATGACCCAGCAATCCTACTACTGGGCATATACCCTGAGAAACTGTAATTCAAAAAGAGACATGCACCATAATGTTCATTGCAGGACTATTTACAATAGCCAGGACATGGAAGCAACCTAAATGCCCATCAACAGATGAATGGATAAAGAAGATGTGGCATATATATATACAATGGAATATTACTCAGCCATAAAAATAAATGAAATTGAGTTTTTTGTAGTGAGGTGGATGGACCTAGAGTCTATCATACAGAATGAAGTAAGTCAGAAAGCGAAAAAGAAATATTGTATGCTAACGCATACATATGGAATCTTAAAAAAAAAAAAAATGGTACTGATGAACCTAGTGGCTGAGCAAGAATAAAGACGCAGACGTAGAGAATGTACTTGAGGACACAGGGGGCTGAGGGGAAGCTGGGACGAAATGAGAGAGTGGCATGGACATATACACTACCAAATGTAAAATAGCTAGCTAGTGGGAAGCAGCCGCATAGCACAGGGAGATCAGCTCGGTGCTTTGTGACCACCTTGAGGGGTGGGATATGGAGGGTGGGAGGGAGGCTCAAGGGAGAGGGGATATGGGGATATATGTATGCATAAGACTGATTCACTTTGTTGTAGAGCAGAAACTAACACAGCATTGTGGAGCAATTATACTCCAATAAAGATGTATAAGATAAATAAATAGGGCATTGTTTCCATTGTTGAGTTGGTCTCAGTGTTGACAGCACCATATAAGAGTTACCAGATACAGAGGTTAACTTTTGTTCTAAAAAATAAATGCCAGAGTCAGGTGAAATAAAATTTAGGTCAAGAGTCTTTAGAGGGCAACATATAGGGCTACATTGTTCTTTATATATTGTATTGGGAAGCCAAGGGAAAAAAAATACAGAGGGGATCAGGTGAAAGAGAAAGGTGGGGGAGTGTTGTTTACTAGCCTTTGACCATCCAAAGACTGCTCCATTATTACCAAACCCCCATCACCAACATCAATCCCATGTTCTTGAAAAAGAACTTTTGTCTATTAATTTTTCAATTTTCCTTATTTTAAAAATGACACATATAAATCCCAGTCAGTGTTTATAATCAAAATGAGATGACATCATCAAATTTCAGCCCAAAGCAAAGAAACCTGAGTGAAATCTCCTCAGCCACATTACAGACAAATGTGTGATCCCCTTTAGGTTTTTCTGCTTGTTTGTTTGTTTAATTGAAAACTTTAGCAAGAAGCAGAGTCCATCTTGAGGACCTTAAGAGTACAAGGCAAAGGAATACCAGGAAGAATGGCAAAGGCATTTGAGTACTAACTTTGAATCTGTCCAGGTCGACTGCATATGCCCATGCTGCAGAATGACAAAGTAGATGGCTGGAATAGAAAAGGGTCCAGCAAGAGAGCTAATAAGACAAGTTGAATAAGGAACAAGGGAGATCATAGGGAAGAATCCCCTTTCATAGATATTTCTAGAACCACTGGTGGCCCCAGTATCAGAATTTACCTGCCTTTAATTGTAGCAATGCTATACCCTAGGTATACGTACCTTAATCTTATTAATAATTTGTTTCAGACATTTCTTCCTTAAACGTATTTCCAATGCATTGTTTAGACTTATTCCGATTCAAACAGAAGGCCCACATTATAAAACAACTTAAAACTAAGAGTCTGTCTGAAACTATGAAAGTCATCTAACTGTTGTGCCTAGCATTTTCCAAAGATGCTGAATTGTGTGAAATACCTAACACAGCATCCTCCAAAGTATGTTATGGTCACCTGATTTACTCATACTGTAGTGGTGATCACTCAAAGTCTACTTGATCTCTCTCAAGATGTTTAATTTCACGTAATTAAAATAGAAAACAAAGGTTATATGTCTTCTGGAAACGTTGGGTTGTTATAAAACATGTTTCTATATTGCCTGACTTCTCTAAAACTTCAACAGACCAAAGTGCACTGTGAATGCACAAGAGTGAAACACAGTATGCAGTGTTTCTCCAACCTATTTGCACAGAAAGCTACTTGTTTTTGGAGGCTGCCTCAAGACATGTGTGCCACAGACTACACTTTAGGAAACACAGACGTAGAATTTAATCAGTAGGTTGAATCATACTTTGAGCAGAAGATATACTTCTCCGATCATATAAACAGATGCTTTTCTCTTTGAATTGAGACTCCCCCACCTAATCTGTATAGAAGTTAGTGCTTAATGGGGAAGGATGTTGAATATAACCCACCCTTGGGCTTTCCAAATAGTGAATCCCACTGTAGTTGGCAAAGGGTTTCCCTCAATATCTGAATTGCTTTTCCCTCTAGAGTAGTACAGTCTGTGTTGCTAAATCACAGGGAAACATTGCTTAGTAATAGCTGATGCTATAACAGCTAAATCTTCTAAGCATTTTTAACTATATAAATGCATCTCCCCCCAACAACAATGATCAAGTCAGGAAGCTTCCTTTGAACTTTAAACTGACTTACATTTCAAAGAGTTCAAGAGCACCTCCCAACCCCACATCCCTGAGGTTTGGGCTCTAAATGGGGCCAGTGACTCGCTAAAAGCGCCCTCTGACCCAGAGCTCTGTTTCCTTTAGATACTGAAGTCCAATAAAGCAACTTTATAGCCATGGAGGAAATGAACAGGCTGTTGTTCTCAAAGAATGTGAAGGCCTCACCTGTGCCCTGGAGATAGGAGCTTTATGAGTCCTGGGGTACGGGGACAGCCCCGGATGTGTGCTGTCTCCAGAGAAACAAGTTGATCTGAGGTTTTTCCTGGTGAGTTGGAAACCCTGCCACATGTCATGCAGTGCTTATTTCTTTGGCAGGTTTTATATTCTCTGGTGTCATTCAGCAATTTCATGAGAGCGAGACAATGGATTGAGAAGCAATAAAGGAAATTCTTCCCGTTCTTTAAGGTATGAGTCATCTTTACCATTGAAACCTTTGGTCAATGTCTGAAGAGAAGAGACAATGTATACTTTTTGTGGGGGGTGGGGTGAGGTGGGGAGACTTGTCAAATGGGGTGCTTCCATTAAGGAAAGAAAGATGGTTAGGGGTATATTAACATGCACTATGTGGTTTGATTGCATTTTCTCTCACTCCAGTTCCTGTGTGTGCTGCCAGAGCGAACCATGGGTTTGTGAGAATTGTCAGTATCACCTCCTAAGAGTAAGGGGCAGAGTGGCATTAAGTAGGCTGTCCACGCATTATGGCATCTATTTTAGAAACAGTAATACTAGCTCACATTCTTGAGCATTTATTCTGTGCAGACACTACTCTTAAATGCTTTGCAAATATTTAGTCCTTCAATATGCATAGTGGCACCGTGCAGTAGATGTGGAAGATTGTGCAAAATAACTGCAAGTCATTGCCTCTCCCTGTATCCTTGCCCCTTTCCAATGTGATTTTGCCACTTTGCATCAAGAGTCTATATCCTTGCCTTCTGAATCTGGGATCACTTCCTTATGGTCCTTTGGTCAGCCAGGCGAACTAGGAGCTGGCTGGCCTAGGGTGGTCCTGGCTGGGATGGCTCCTAGCTTCCATGGGGTCTCTCATCCTTCAGGTGAGTAGCCTGGATTGTTCACATGGCTGGGCAGGGTCTAAGCGAAGAAGTGGAAATGCAAAACCTTGCTGAGGTCTAGGCTCATAGCTGACACAACAATACTTCTCCTAAAGGCTATCAGACAAAGTCATAATGGCCAACTCAGATTGAAGGAGTAATTGAACCCAGGAATCAGATTTGGAGTGCTTTGTTCTTTGGTCAACATACCTCTGAAAATCATGGTAACCACCCAACGGGGCTATTTCCTAATCCCCTCTATTAGGAGTGCCCCTGTGCTTATTGCTTATTATGGCGTTGATGGCTTATTTCACTTCCCTATTTAGGGGCCTTCGGGGATTCCAAGAACGACTTCTCAGAAGCCATATTTACACCCGACCCAAGAAGGAAAGGCCTGCAGTGTCTAAAGTAGTTACAAAACGTCTGTGTGATTACAGTAGGGTCTGTTTTTTTCTTTTTCCCTTTTTCCTTTTTTTTTTTTTTTTTTTTGAGCCTCTGCCTTGTTTCATTTTTATGGCCACTGCAAACTGACGCTGGAACAGCAGGTTGAAATGCCTTTCAAGCACTTTGATTACTACCATGAAAACAAAGTGCTTTCTGGCCTTGGGTAGACACAATGTCTGAGAATTATTACAGTCAGTCTTTGCCCGTGATTCAGTGAAGCTCCCCAATTTCATAGAGAGCACCGTAGCAGACTTCCCAATTCGCAGCCTGGCATATATGCAAGATTCCTTGGAGTACCTTTAAGATCTTGGATCATACAAAATAGCTCCCTCCCATAAAAGCACATACAAACTTACCATTGTTGAATGTTTTTTAAGTAGAATCAGGAACAAATCTGTGACCTTGTGGCCCCGAGGTGGGAACACTATCTATAAAGTTGCCCAGACATTCTGCCTGTCAGTAGGATGTTTTCATTGAACATGGATATAAAATAAGAAGGAGCCAGGATAGGCCAACATGTTTTACATGCCACAGCTCCGTTTATACATTTTAAACCTTGTTAACATTTGCTAACAAGAAAGTTAAGAACTTGGAGCTATAA
>NW_006775780.1:2786106-2806923 GCF_000442215.2 Lipotes vexillifer | reverse complement strand
AGGAATGCCTTGCTAACTAAATAAATATATGTGTGAACCCTGGGTTTTGCTCCCTGCTCTGGTCTGTCTTGTGATCCTGCAAAAGGAAAAATAAAAAAATTAAAAAGAAGCCTAGCTTTGGTTTGTAAAATCTCTAGTAAGTCCTTGGAGTTTTCTTTCCTTTGCATGTTTCTCTGAGTTTCTGTTGATTTCACCTTTTGCAGAATTCAAATTCACAGGAGTCATTTAGTTGTTCACCAACAGTAGGGTTTTGAGGATTCTAAAGCATTTAGAGTTGCCCTTGCAAAATCAGCAAAATTACACTAAGAATGTGAAACAGCAGAGAGAAGTGAGTCCTGGCCATATGATACGCTTTCGCTTTTGGAAAAAGAATCACATCAGGCATCCTTTTCCCCCAGCACTTTTCATCAACTTCTATCTGTATATTTTTTCTGGGGGCTTATAAACCATTTCCTCTCTTCTGTTTCCTGCTGCCCACTCTAGTCTCTGCCACTTCCTTGCAGTAAACAGCTTCCTTGCAGACAGCAAACAGCATCATTGTTTTATTTAGCATAAATGAACTCATGAGTCTTCACTGAGAAGCTGAAGCACTTGTTTCTCCCTCTGTCTCTCTGTCTCATCTCTGTTCTCCACCTATTTTCAAGGTTCAAAGACCTATGTACAAATAACATATTGAAAGCAGTAGGCTAGAGAATAAGAAATAAATAAATATATAGTGAAACCACAGGCAGTTTAAGCAAATACATCTTTGGTAGAAAATGACTGTGCTGGCTATTATTTGGCCCACTAATGAAAGTTAATTTTACTCCATTGAAAATCTGTTTCCAAAACCTAACTTCTCTGAGCTGAGGAAAAAGGCCTGGTCCAGGGCAGTACCAGAATCCAGGGATGTTAAGCAGTGCAAAAGCCTTTAACTCACAGATGCCTGCATCCACCTTACACAGACAAAGCAGCTGACCCTCATCACCCTAGAAGCTAGGCACCATTCTCTGCCTTCTGTAGATGAGGAGACAAGCTCAGAGATGTCAGAACTGACCTTCCCAAGACCACACAGATAATAAGCCTCCGCGCTGATATTTGAATCCAGGCTGTCCTTGCTTTCCGACCTCCTCAGGCACCATAGGAGAGAGACTATTGCCTGGTCTTCCTTCATCAGGTCACACAGAATGTCTCAGGGGGCCACCATCTAAGCACCTATAACCCCTAAATCCAGGGTCTCCTTTTTTCCTCTCGACAGCTTTGCCATCTCCTCACAATAGCTGCCTATTACCTTTCCTGAAGGGCGACATCTTCACCAATCACTGCCCTCCCATCCCCAGCCTGAGAGGAGGCCCTTCCTACACAGGGCCAGCCTTCACCTCTGCTTCACTCTCAGGAATCCTCTCCCCTCCCCGGTGCTTTTGGAAACAAAATCCTATCTCCCTCCAAGGCTTTCTGCTTCTCTTCCTGCTCCAGTCCCTGTTGCCATAGACTGTCTTGAGGGGACGTGAGACTGGATTCCAGCCCCTGGTACCTTCCCCTTGTGGTACCCTGGCGTGGTGGCCCCTCGACCTAACAGCATCCACTCCTCCCCTCTGGATCGTGTCTCTAGTTATGAGTTATGAGTTACTTGGATGGTGGACTGGTGAAAGGCCAACCAGAGACCTGCTGGCTTAAGAAGGGGCTCTGAGATCCTTTGCTTTGCCACTCTGGGGTCTTCAGAGTTTCCACTTAGCATCCAAGTCCTGTTTCCTCAGACTGTGGCCTGAGGGGAATTTCTGTGTGCGTCCAGAACAACTTCCCAAGGTGCCCTCATGTTCTCAGGACAGTGGGTGGCTGCCTTCCTTTACTCCATGAAGGCTCCTGAATGTGTAGAGATGTAAATAGTTATGAAGACTTATGAAAACTTGGAAAAACAGTCTCAGGAAGTAATGCCTGAACCCCAGGGGAGAGCTATGTGGCTGTAGGGCCTGAGGCCATGTTTCCTCAAGGCAGGCTTGAGAAGGGAACTGGAGTGTATGTGATTCATTGCGAGAGGTCTCTCAGGAAAAAGAGAGCAAGAGAAGCAGAGGAGACAGAAGAAGGAGCTAGGATGTGGTCTCACCTAAAGTCTAGCCTCCATCTGACCCCATGGAGAGTTCTGGAGCTGGGTTTACACTAGAGTTTCTCTCACCTGGAGACAAGGAGCTGGCCTTTGGTCACTGCCATCAGTTAGATACTAGCTGCAGGACGCCCCAGGTTGAGGAAATAAACTTCTGGGGAAGTTGGCACTTTTGGTCAAGGGCAGTCCTTCAGAAAAGGGGTGGTGGACAGAGAGAGCACCTATCATTGGACACTCACAGCAGCTGGAGTATGGATGCACTGCTTTGATAAACAGGATTTGATGGTGACTGAGAATGTTCACTACACAGTTCACAGGAACATAGCCATCCTTTCCCATGAGAAGTCCTTAAGAGAGTGGAACCTTGGTTCATTCCTAGAAAACCCCAAATCTAGCTTTAGTAAGCCTGAGAAGAAGCCCGAGTAATATGGTTTATTGCTCATGGTGTGTCTGCATTTCATATTGGAGTGCTTAGAAAAGGTTATAATGGTCTTAGTACCCTCCCCAGAAAACACACTTAATAGGTAGACATTTAATTAAAATATTAGAATGGAGAAGAAAAATAAATTAGTATGCAATGACTCTTTATTAATATTTGACTCAAACTGGGCCAAAAGGGAAGGAAATCTATTTGTTATCTACAACTCAATTGTTGATCTTATTAGGAAAGGAAATCTCAGAACTTCAGAAGAGGAAGGGACCTTGGGTACCATCTAGTCTAACCCTCTCATTTTACAGATAAGGAAACCAGGACCCATGGAGGTCAAGGTCTATGGACTGTGGTTTTGTGTGTCTTCCTTTCTCTGTGATGGTAAGTATACTAATGGCCAGACCAAACAGTGTTGTTTGGTTCACTTACACACATTTGAAAGAGCCCCTGCATCTGGAAGGCCCATCAGATGGGAATCGATCCCCCTGGGATGGTGGTAACTTGACTAAATATCTTGCTATGATCAAAGCATCTTTGGGAGCCATTAGCTCTCTAGAGCAATGCCCTGTTGAAATCTGTGGAAGAATTGGATGCAAGCTGTGGAAGACTTTTTAATAGCGTTCCAAGCTCCCATATTAGATTCTACTCTTACAAATTTCACCTTGGCTGTGATCTCAGCATTCTCGTGTGTAAAATGAAGCCACTGATGTCCACCCTCCCAGAATGGCAGAGTGGCTCCGAGGTTCCCATAAACAGCATAAATATATAGTCTTATAAATCTAAGAGGAAGATTCAAGATTAACTTATTTAGTACAATCATTATACTTATTGATGAACAAATTGAGTTAAGAGAGTTCTCTAGGGTTACTAGGAGGAATTGGACATAATCTCTAATGTAACCAGGTCCCTTCAGCCTGGATTTTTTAAATAAGCAGAATTATTTATAACTTAAAATATAAGGGCAAAATCATATATAGCCAATGCCCTCTAGAAAAGTCTTAAATTTACAGAGTGCCTGACTCTGTGTTTTCACTTTGACAGACCCCACAGGAACCAATTCCAACAAAGTTAGCTGCAGATTCATCTCCCACTTTGCTTATGATGAAAAGATTGTTTGAACCTTCTTACCAGGCTCTGGAATATTATTCCATAAGTCAAAAGTGTTTTAGAGTCAAATGCTAAATGACTTCAAAACTGAAGATAAGCTCCATGCTCCAGCCCCAGTAACATTAAACCCTTCCATGCAAGTCCCTTCCATGACATTTATAACCAGTCATCACAGACCTGGCAGGCTCTTCCCAACTCAAAGGTCCCATTAATATTTGGTTATTTTTCAAGGAAAAAAAGAAAGGCTAAAGCCCACCCTGCCTTCTCATGATAAGTCACAATCATTAACTTACTGTATCGTGTGCCTAATCGATATTATTCTGTGCAAGATGCACTTTGTAAATGTTGGTTTGATGGATGGATGGATGAATGAATGAATATCAGAACCAACCGTATCTGATAAGAGAGCTGTCTGTTCACTATTAAATCATCATCCAGTGCAGACTTAAGGTAAAGCCAGTGAGGACAGTCTTCTGAAAACTGGAGCGGGTCTTCAATATTTACAAATACACTATCTCCAAGGTTTGGTTTTGCTAATTTGCTCCTGCCAGAAAGTGAACAGAAGGTCTTTACTCAATACATCTTAACAGGAGCCAGTCATTCTATTCCCTCAACCAAACCCTGATAAAATGCAACATGTTTAAACCAATTGAGAATTTGAAACAGAGGTCAGCTCTTTCTGCTTTCTATGTTTCTTCTTAGTTACTCTTGAAAGAGCTAGGATATAAGTTATGATTTGCCAAATTTACTTAAGTGATTTTTGATCCTGATTAAGACCTTGGGATTAGACACAAACAGAATGCAGATTTAATGAAATCAAACCATAGGGGAACAAAAATTGCTACCCCAAAATGTATCTCTTTGGCTTGAAGATTAGTTTGGGCTGATTGTTTTTAAGAAACAAAAGACTCAGGAAGAGCTTTTACCTCCTCCCCTTAACTGTCTCAAAGAATTTAGATAAAAAGCCTATAGACAAATAAAATATAATGTGAACTTGGTGTTGTAGACTGGGGGAAACTTAGTAAGGCCTGTTTGGTCAAAGTCCTCTCTGTGTCCCATTGTCTTTGCATGGCCCAGCAGACATCTGTTTACCGAACATTTCTCTTTCACCTTCCTGTAACTTGCCTTCCTTCCCTTTTTTATTTTTTCTTGTGATTGTTTTTTCTTTTTCTTTTTTTTAACATATTTATTGGAGTATAATTGCTTTACAATGGTGTATTGGTTTCTGCTTTATAACAAAGTGAATCAGTTATACATATACATATGTTCCCATATCTCTTCCCTCTTGCGTCTCCCTCCCTCCCACCCTCCCTATCCCACCCCTCCAGGTGGTCACAAAGCACAGAGCTGATCTCCCTGTGCTATGCGGCTGCTTCCCACTAGCTATCTATTTTAAGTTTGGTAGTGTATATACGTCCATGCCACTCTCTCACTTTGTCACAGCTTACCCTTCCCCCTCTCCATATCCTCAAGTCCATTCTCTAGTAGGTCTGCGTCTTTATTCCTGTCTTGCGCCTATGTTCTTCATGACTTTTTTTTTTCTTAGATTCCATATATATGTGTTAGCATACGATATTTGTTTTTCTCTTTCTGACTTACTTCACTCTGTATGACAAACTCTAGGTCCATCCATTTCACTACAAATAACTCAAGAACTTCCTTCCCTTTTACATCCAAATCCCCTACCCCCTTGTCCCTCTCTCAGATGGAGTATAGGCTTCAGTTGCCTAACCGTCCTTGGGCCCCATGCTCTTATGGAACCCCCCAGCCCACCACCACGTGTGTAACTGAAATTAATTTTCTCCTGCTAACCTATCTCCTGTAAATTTAATTCTTAAACCAGCCAGAAGAATCTAGAAGGACAGAGGATAGAAGGATGTTGTTTTCTTTCCCCACACAACTCCCAAAGGACTTGTTTGTTTGTGGTTTTAGTCTCTGTGCTACATTGACTATAAAACTGGCCCCAGTGCTCCACCCTACCCTTTGCAATGGGACTTTGAAGCAACTCCGGTTAACAAGTGGAGTCTATTTCTCCACCCCTGGAATCTGGACTGGCCTCATGACTTGTTCTAACCAACAGAAGGTGAAGGAGTGATGGGCTTTGAGCCCAAGCCTCCCCAGGCCTTGCATGTCTTGCTCTTCCAGAAAACTCCTTCCTCATGAACAAGCCTGGGCTAGCCTTCTGGAGAGTGAGAGACCACGTGGAGGAGAAACCAGTTGCCTTAGTCACGACCACTGAAAACCAGTCAGTAGGGAAGTGACCACTAAAAACCAGTCGGTAGACAAGTGACCACTACATATATTAGATAGTCCACTCAAGATCAGCAGGCTGCCTGTTGCATCTACAGCTGACCACAGATGCATCAGTGATCTCAGTTAAGACCAGAAGAATCATCCAGGGGACCCAGAGCCATGGAAACAGCAATATGTGCTTACTGATTTTTAAGACATTGAATTTTGGGGTGCTTTGTCATGTAGCAATATTTTTTAACATCTTTATTGGAGTATAATTGCTTTACAATGGTGTGTTGGTTTCTGCTTTATAACAAAGTGAATCAGTTATACATATACATATGTTCCCATATCTCTTCCCTCTTGTGTCTCCCTCCCTCCCACCCTCCCTATCCCACCCCTCCAGGTGGTCACAAAGCACAGAGCTGATCTCCCTGTGCTATGCGGCTGCTTCCCACTAGCTATCTATTTTAAGTTTGGTAGTGTATATACGTCCATGCCACTCTCTCACTTTGTCACAGCTTACCCTTCCCCCTCTCCATATCCTCAAGTCCATTCTCTAGTAGGTCTGCGTCTTTATTCCTGTCTTGCGCCTATGTTCTTCATGACTTTTTTTTTTCTTAGATTCCATATATATGTGTTAGCATACGATATTTGTTTTTCTCTTTCTGACTTACTTCACTCTGTATGACAAACTCTAGGTCCATCCATTTCACTACAAATAACTCAAGAACTTCCTTCCCTTTTACATCCAAATCCCCTACCCCCTTGTCCCTCTCTCAGATGGAGTATAGGCTTCAGTTGCCTAACCGTCCTTGGGCCCCATGCTCTTATGGAACCCCCCAGCCCACCACCACGTGTGTAACTGAAATTAATTTTCTCCTGCTAACCTATCTCCTGTAAATTTAATTCTTAAACCAGCCAGAAGAATCTAGAAGGACAGAGGATAGAAGGATGTTGTTTTCTTTCCCCACACAACTCCCAAAGGACTTGTTTGTTTGTGGTTTTAGTCTCTGTGCTACATTGACTATAAAACTGGCCCCAGTGCTCCACCCTACCCTTTGCAATGGGACTTTGAAGCAACTCCGGTTAACAAGTGGAGTCTATTTCTCCACCCCTGGAATCTGGACTGGCCTCATGACTTGTTCTAACCAACAGAAGGTGAAGGAGTGATGGGCTTTGAGCCCAAGCCTCCCCAGGCCTTGCATGTCTTGCTCTTCCAGAAAACTCCTTCCTCATGAACAAGCCTGGGCTAGCCTTCTGGAGAGTGAGAGACCACGTGGAGGAGAAACCAGTTGCCTTAGTCACGACCACTGAAAACCAGTCAGTAGGGAAGTGACCACTAAAAACCAGTCGGTAGACAAGTGACCACTACATATATTAGATAGTCCACTCAAGATCAGCAGGCTGCCTGTTGCATCTACAGCTGACCACAGATGCATCAGTGATCTCAGTTAAGACCAGAAGAATCATCCAGGGGACCCAGAGCCATGGAAACAGCAATATGTGCTTACTGATTTTTAAGACATTGAATTTTGGGGTGCTTTGTCATGTAGCAATAATTATTGACAGAGGTAGTATAACTGAGACACAGAATGTAAGACTGGTTTATTGTATGAGAAAAGTTCTTGATGGCATTAGTTTGGATACTGGAGATTTAACCCGAGAATGGGGTAGGTATTTCACTGCAAGAGAGACAAAGTGGGTACATGATAGCTGAAAGAAGGATTAAATTTTTCTATGCAGCTGTAAGTTATAAAATGGCTACCAATGCCAGAAAGTTTCAGGAAGATAGACATTGGATAAAATTTTTCTGATACTTCAAGCTGTACAGAGATGGGCAAGGTCGTTTGGAAATGTGAGGGGGTTCTTGTCAAGCTGTAAGTTTTAAAATGGCTACCAATGCCAGAACGTTTCAGGAAGATAGACATTGGACAAAATTTTCCCGATAGTTCAAGCTGTACAGAGATGGGCAAGGTCGTTTGGAAATGTGAGGGGGTTCTTGTCACTATGAGTTCAGTGAAGCTCAACTGGAGGGTGAAATTTCCAAGGAGCTGTACTCACTCTGGGATGTGTTAATCACCACTCCTAAGGTTTGAAGTGGTTAAAAAAAAATTAAAAAAGAAAAAGTCCAACTCAAACGTACTTAAGCAAGTAACACCCAAGATATCTCCCTATCTCTCTCCTTTCCTCTTCCCTTCTCTCCCCTCCTTCTCTCTCTCTCTCTCTCTCTCCCTTTCTCCCTCCCTCCTTATTTCTGAATCTCTCTGTCTCTTTTCTGCATTGGCTAATTTTCAGGCAAGATTTCTTCATGTATGATGGTCCTAGGCTCTCAAACCTTATATATCCTATAGAAATCCCCATAGAAACACACCACTTTTCTGAAATATGTTTTCTCCCCAAATGTCCTAGAATTGAGATCACATTGTCCTGAATTGGGTCACACATCCAACACAAGTCACGTGGCCAAGCTGCCCCAAATCAAGGGTGGGGAAGGATACACTCCACCTATGATGAGGTCACAGAAAGGATATGGGTACAGGGAGGGATGAAGAATTAGAGTCAAAAATTCAAAAAAAAAAAAAAAATCCCACTCCAATGGTGGGGCTGGTTCACTTCCAAAAAGTAGGGAAAATTCAGCCTTATCCAAATCATACAGGATGAGAGTGGGGTGAGGTGTTGTCCCAGAGTAAATGTGAGACCCATCAGCAGAAAACAAGAAGAGTGGATCCTCAACAAACAAAAAAGAAAGTGTCCTCTACTGGATGTGGTTAGATTAAAGGACTTTATGATCCTTTCTAATATTTGTTCTGGCAGTTCTTCACAGTGAGAATGAAGTCAGCCTAAAGGATGTGGACTCAAGGATTCAGGGAAGTCAGCCTCCTTGAGGCAATTAGGTTCAATGCAGCTCAAAAGTACTCAATGAGCGCTTAACCATGTGGTGGGTGCTGGGTGAGGTGCTTTGGGTGCTGTGGCTCACCAGCCCCAAATGGTAAATACTTTCCTTCCTGCTAGACCACCATCGGAAAATGCCATAACAGGTATGCAAACCTCCTGTTTTCCTTCCTGTCTTCCTAGGCTCCTTCCCGCCTTTCTTCTTTTCTTGCTTGGTTCTGATCTTAGTGGCAGGTGACTGAGTTGATCATATTCTTCATTTCCTGGTGTGTGATCATCATTGTCCCACATCCTTTACTATTTGATTTGTTTATTCTCTTTCATCTCTATTCTCTCTCTTTTTTTAAATACAGTTTCTTTTTATTTATTTATTTATTTATTTATTTATTTATTTATTTGTTTGTTTGGCTGTGTTGGCTCTTTGTTGCTGTGCACGGGCTTTCTCTAGTTGCGGTGAGCGGAGGCTACTCTTCATTGCGGTGCACTGGCTTCTCATTGCGGTGGCTTCTCTTGTTGTGGAGCACGGGCTCTAGGCACACAGGCTTCAGTAGTTGTGGCTCGTGGGCTCTAGAGCACAGGCTCAGAAGTTGTGGCGCACGGGCTTAGCTGTTCCACGGCATGTGAGATCTTCCTGGACCAGGGCTCGAACCCATGTCTCCTGAATTGGCAGGCGGATTCTTAACCATTGCACCACCAGGGAAGTCCCTCTTTCATTTCTATTCTCTATCCTCATTCCCTTCATCCCAGATGCAACATGACTGTATTTAATAAGTAGCTTTGGGTTTATATGTGTTTTTGGAAAAAGTATTTTTTACATACTGCATTTTAAATTTCCTTAATTTTTATACATTATATGATTTGTATACATATTTATATGTAACACATGTGTGTATTACATTACATATCACATATACATATACATATACTATAGTTTGGTTTTCTACTGCCCCTCTCTGTTCTACATTTTCAGTCCACCCAGGTTTCTTTGTTTATATCGAGTTCAGTAACTTCTTACTGCTGCAGGTAAAGTTTTCCATCCCATAATTTTTTAAGGAGCCCTAAATGTTAATATCCTTTACAGAAGTGACTCACTATTGTGTATAAATGACTGATACCCAGTCCTGAAACAAGTCTCGACAGGAGACTGCCCTGCACACCTGGAATGGAACGTGGAGTGAGGGAAAGGCAGACGTGAGGACCATCGAGTCCCCCGTCACTACCATCCATAGGATGGTTCCTCTGAGATTCTAAGAAGACCTGGCTCATCTACTGACCTTGACAGTGAACAGAAATAACAGCCCAGTTTTTTTAGAGAGTGGGAAACAAACCACAAATCATCTAGGATGGGAGCCAGAGCTCCAGACCCCAAACCAGCAGCATATAACAGGGAAAGTCCACTTGAATGAAACCAAAGTGTCCCTGCCAAAGGTTTCCAAAGACTTTTATCTGCCACCCCATCCTGAGACTCGTCGATATATGTGAGGCCTCCCTTTGAATGACAGGAGTGAAGAAAAACAAAAACAAACACTTTGAAAAATAATATTGTTTCCAAGGCCTGTCTCCTAAGCCAAATACAAAAAAAATAAATAAATAATGTCTCAATAGCTGGGAGTTATTAAAATGCTTATGCAGGAGAACAAGTCATGTGCCAACTCTTCAAAAAGAGGTCTTGCCACTGGCACTCCTGGTTAGAAATAATTACAAGGAATTCATCATAATTTTGTCTTTCAAAATTGCTCACCATTGAAACCTGGTTTTGAGGGAGATCAGGTTACCTTGTTAGAATGGTCTTAAATGTTGATATACATTGTATGGAAAGTATGCATTTACACATATACGTGAATATACTCCACTACTAGGCAGGACTTTCTATGGGCTTATTTATTATACACTGTACTGGATTGAATTTTTGACTCTAATTCTTCATCCCTCCCTGTACCCACATCCTTTCTGTGACCTCATCATAGGTGAAATGTATCCCTCCCTACCCTTGATTTGGGGCAGCTTGGCCATGTGACTTGTGTTGGCCAATGGAATGTGCATAGAAGTAACTGTGGAACAATGCTGAGTCTAGGTCTCAGTAGGCTCTGCTTGACTTTCGGCATTTCTGTCATCCCCATGACAAACTTCCCCAGGGCAATTCTCCGGACTCCAGAAGAAACACACTAGGGCAGGCCAGAGCCCAGCCCTGAGTGAGGAGCTAAGTTAAGCCAGACCTTTAGCTCAAGGCAGAGCTGCCAACTGAACCCACAATCGGTCCGTGGACCCCCAGCCAACCCACAGATGCTGGTGGGAATAAATGATTGAAATGTCATGAATGTGATATTGCTTGCAACATCATGGTCAATGCTTGAAATATCATGGTCTGTTTTCTGACATGTTAAAAATATCTCATCTGAATGTAATTATCATCAGTCTCCTTTAAGACATTCATGTTGGAGTCAGGGGTATCTCCCCATTTCCATTTATTTTTAAGTATACATTGCTGTTCCAAAGTGTGACAGACTGTTGTCAAGAGATTTTATGAGGCAGATCACCTTCCGAAGCATTTCCTCTTCAGTTTTGGACTACAGTAGTGTAGTACAACAGTCTGACTATAATAATTCTGCTCTTATCAGTAGGAAACAGTAAACTCTTTTTCATTGTTTCCCTTAAATGTCATTTATTGCAGATATGGAAAGAAATGAAGGAGAATAATGGACCCAATGACTCCCAGCTTGTTTTGGAGATGTTATTATTCCTCAAGGGGAAGAGTAGTGAAGGATGAAAGGCAACTGTTTCAGGCTTTGGGGGTCATATAAGCACCCATCAACCTGCATAGCCATTTCTGATAGGAATATATCCTTCCTCTGGTGAGGTCTGTCTGATGGTTTCTCCCTGTTTTGCTCTCAATTGCTAGGGACTCCTCTATATCCCTTAGGACATTTCTAGGCTGCAAACTGAGCCCTGCATCCTGGAGAAGCAGTTTATCAAAGTAAACACCTACTATATGCCACCTACTATATGGCACATACTCTTGTAGATGCTGAGGATACACACCACAGCTGAGATTAACACACATAAGTGTTTTTGTTCTTAGGAAGCTTCATTTTACTCATGGGACATGAACTATAAAAACTGAAATTCAGTACAATAGTTTCAGATAGTGCTAAGTGTAATAAAGCAAAGAGAACAGGGTAATGGAATAAAGTATGAGGTGGTCAGAGAAGGCCTTTTTAAAGAAGCCTAGACCTGAAATATCAAAAGGACCAAAGCATAGTAAGATCTGGGGAGAGGGTGTCCCAGGCAGCAGAAAAGCCAGCACAAAGACTCAGAAGCAGAAACACAGTTGAAGATTTTGAGAACTGAAATGGTCAATGTATATTGAGCATAGCAAACAAAAGGGAAGAGAAATATAAGATGAGATCAAAAACTTAGACAAGGACCACGTAATAAGGTCTTAAAAGCAGGAGTAAGAAATTTGTGTTGTGTTCTAATGTCAACAGGTAGCATTGGCAGCTTTCAAGCAGGGAAGTGACATGATCTGATTTGAACATGATCTGGATTTTAGAAACCATCACTCTAGTGGCCACATGAAAAATGGATTCTAGGGAAGTAATAGTGGAAGTAAGGAGACCAAATAGAAAGCGACTGCAGGTATCTGGGGACCGAGGGTGGCAGCCAAGATGGTATGATGTGGTCAGATCAGAATTTTGGAGGCAGAGCCAACAGGATGTATGTAGACTGGAAGTAGGTGGGGAAACAAAGAGAGAAATCTAAAAGATACCCTTGAGTTGACGGCCTGAGATAACGTACAGATCATTTTGTTGTAACTGAGAAGAGAAATACAAAGAGTAGAGCAGTTTCTCTGGGGAAATCAGAGTCTGTCTATTCTGTATATTACTTTTGAAATACTAGTTATGCATTCACAACTTAACTATGTTGGATTCAGGAGTTTAATGTGGGAAAACAAGTCACTTGCAATTCCAGTACTAAGAGCTTCTCTCAGAGATATAATTACACTTTTAATCATTCTCTTCTAAGTTCTATCAGACAAACTATTTGCCACAATCAGTATATTTATTTAATAAGACTCTGAAAAGCATCTCATGACATGCAGGTACAAATGCAACATGGCCATTGGTTGGTTATTTTTAAGGCAGGCCCTACTTACTTTGCCCTAAGATACTAGTTTGGTGACTTAAACATTTTTGTTCCATGAGGTAAATGATTGGAGCAGTCAAGGAGAAGCAGCAGCTAGGGATCTGGTCCCTAAATACTCGGCCACCTCTCTCTACTGTCCACACACACACACACAGACACACACACACACACACGCAGCACAAACTTCAATCCAAGATTTCCACTTTTATAGTGGACTTCCTCCAGTGACTTTATTTTAATAAAGAGTCATATGAATTTTAAATAACTTGGCATCCCCTGCCCCCAAACTCATGCTTTGCCTGGAATGCTTTCTTTTACATCTCAGCATGTGCAGTACTTGGCTGTAAGTAGACTCTATTTATACCTTTCTCTCTTTTTTTGGTATTTTTAGCCAATCTGTATCTTGAGCCAAGATGCCTCCACAGATTCTAAGAACTGAAATAACCCTAGGTTCAGAGGCCTCATGTCAGCCTGCAGCTGAATGAGAGTTAATGAAGCAAATCTGTAATTATCTGGAAAAACTGTGGCAACCAGATCTGGCACTTTTTCCAACACTGATGCCACGGGGACAAACTTCCATGTCACACATTTTATGGTATAGAGCTGAAAATCACTCTGATATTCCTAAAATCACGATGGGATCAGAAACACCATAAGCCCTAACCAGTATGAGAGTCATGTCCTAAAACCAACTGTTCATTTATAAATATCTTGAAGAGACACTGGATTTCATTTGTGTGCACATTGTATTGAGCAGGGGTCTTATTACTCTCCAAGGAAACTAATAATGTAATACATACTGGGCTGACAAAAAATAAGAAGTGACCAAGGGATTAATATGTGGCAGAAATGGCTAGGAGATCACCCAAAAACCCATGCTATTCTTTCCTTAATATAAAGTTGTACTAGGAAGTGGCTGTCTAGCTGGGGACTACATTTCCCAGCTTCCCTTGCAATTAGGTAGAGTCATGTGACTGTGTTCTAGCCAATGGGATATTAGGAGAAATAGTCATTCCTGTAAGACTGAATCATAAAAAAAATGTCATTTGTGCTTTTCCATGACCTTTCCCCCTACTGACTGGTTGAAATGGGACTATTTCACAAGAAAATCTTGGAAGTCATGTGTTGAAGATGGCAGAGCATCCATTTGCTTTGACCCTTGAATTGCCACAATGATGAGAGACACCTGGTGCCCCATTTACCTGTCCAGTACTCCTGTTTGAGCAAGAAAGAAGACTCTATTGTAACACTTTACGTTACTTGTTAGAGCCTATTCTAATTAATATAGAATAGCAATTGTGGAAGTCACTCAAGATGAAGACCACCCCTAATATCTCCAAGATTAATAAGAAATGGTTTCTTATTTTTTTTCTTACCACTTTTAATGGCATTACACTTTTGAGAATATATAGTGTTTGGAAAAATTCTATGCAGGATAATGGCTGTTCTACACAGGGTTGAATCAACTCTGATGTTACCAAGCCACTTGGCAATCTCAAGAACTATCAGGCTATTGGTAGTTGACATCTCTTCCTTTGCCTAATCAGCATCAATAACTCCTTTTGTAATAATAACATCTTGGTTTTCCTTTGGGGAACTACAGTTCTCCTGTTGCATACATTCTCAGTGGGAATGCCAATCTTGATACTCCATTCTTCGTTGGTCAAGAGTTGACTAGACCCTCTGTACCTGGGATCTCTAACAGAATGTCAAGCAGAATGTAAGAGGAACTAAAAATGGTCATTACCAATTCATTTGGACAAACGAACTGTGAAAATCATTATTTCCTACTTTCTAGATCCCCAGAGTTAGCCTCTGTCCCTGAGTCTTTTCTGGTGTTTCCTTCAATTCTCTGAATTTCTGAATTTCCTTTTAATACATTACTTTTATTTATTTTTTATGTTACTGTTGTATATTTGTTATTTATTGCTGCAAAACAAATTACCCCCAAACTTTAAAAAACAATAAATATTTATTATCTCACACAATTTCTATGGGTGAGGGATTCAGGAGTGGCTTAGCTGGGTGATTCTGGCTCAGGGTCTCTCTCATGAGGTTGCAGTCACATGTCCGCCAAACCATCAATCAACTGAGAGTCTGACCAGAGAAGAGGCATCTACTTCCCACTCAAATGGTTGACAAGTTGGTGCTGGCTGTTGGCAGGAGGCCTCAGCTCTGTTCCTCATGTGCTCTCTTGAGTGTCCTCATGGCATGATAGCAGACTTCTCCTTGAGGAAGTATCCAAGAGACCAAGATGGAGCTGAAATGCCATTTTGTGATCTAGCCTCAGAAGTTGTACATTGCCATTTACTTCATATTCTACTGGTTACACAGTGTCAGCCTTGATTCACTGTGGGAGGGGTCTCTACAAGGGTGTGAATATCTGGAGGCAAAGATGATTGGGAGCCATCTTGGAGCCTGCCAAGCATGTGCAGTTAATTTCTGTTTCTTGCAACCACAAAAACCTAGTTGAGGTACCTGATTAAGTTGAAAAAGTGCAGGCTGTTTTCACATATCCTTAAGAACAAGTCTAAGATGTAGAAGAATTTAACTTCTGAGAGAAAAGTTCCCAAGAATTTGGCAGTACTCTTTGGACAATATATATTTTTATTAGGTTCTATATTCCCAACTTACATTCAACTTTGATTACGGTGACTACAAAATTTTCTATTGTGATGATCTCCCCAAATCCTGGGAACCTCTAATAACAGCACTCTACAAACTTTAAAAATGGAGAGGGCTTCCCTGGTGGTGCAGTGGTTGAGAATCTGCCTGCTAATGCAGGGGACATGGGTTTGAGCCCTGGTCTGGGAGGATCCCACATGCTGCGGAGCAACTAGGTCCGTGAGCCACAACTATTGAGCCTGCGTGTCTGGAGCCTGTGCTCCACAACAAGAGAGGCCGCGATAGTGAGAGGCCCGCACACCACTATGAAGAGTGGCCCCCACTTGCCACAACTAGAGAAAGCCCTCGCACAGAAACAGAGATGCAACACAGCAAAAATAAATTAATTAATTAATAAACTCCTACCCCCAACATCTTAAAAAAAATAAATAAATAAATGGAGAGACTAACCCCAAAACCACATGTCTTAATCCATGGCATGTGTCTACAGTAACTTCCTAATCGGTCACATTTCCAAAAGATTATCTTCTTAGATGAGTATTTGCAGTAATCCTTTGAGAGATATCAATATAACAATATAAGTTGTTCATTTTTCTTCTGTTAGTCATAGTATCTGATTAAAATTATTCCATTGAGTAATAATTTTATAATCTCTCTCTCAAAGAGAGCTGGATCGTGTAATACAACTTCCTTGTTTTACAGATGAAGAAACTGAAGCCCATAAAGATTATGCAAGGTTCCCATGGCCACACATTCAATGCAAGAGTCAGAAGTTGAACCCAAGTATCCCAAGGCAAGAGCCAGAAGTTGAATCCATACCAACATTTTCCTATTATATAAGTTTAATCTGTGTTGTTTGACTAGTATCTTGGAAGTCAGTCTAATCACTCCATTTGATATTTGATTGACAAGTAAGAGCATGTTATACTTTCTTCCAAACTTTATCAGAAGTACTAACAATAAATATATGAAAAATTGTACCATATAATTACTTAATCCCACTTTAAACAGGAAATGGAGATCTGATGAGGCAGTTTTTTAAAAATTTTTCAATTAAAAGCAAAGGGAAAAAATTAGATGTTTTCAAGATGATTTATAAGGTGTACAAACTAACTGTACACTTCCCTAAGTGAATTATAAAACCGATGAACTTCTACCTGGTATGTCATCTTCATCTCAACCCAGGAGCTCTCAGTAGTTTTCAGCTTCTACAAGCTATGTACTTGGAGAATGTGTGGGGGGAGGCGGTGGAGGGAGCTCTGGTTTGGAGTCAGAAAGAAGTCTTAAGAGGCAAATTGCCAAGAGAATGAGAGAGAGAAATAAGTTTTATTTCTTCCTACTGAGTTCAGTAAATGACCTTGATGTTTGATGTTTCCTCTAGGAGTTCCTAGATAAGCCAAATTATGCCTCCTTTCCCCAAGAACTCTTGAAATAGTCATATTTCAGAGCACAGGAAAGATTCTTTACCATATACCTTCACCTCTGAAATTCTAGATCCTGGGATTTCAAGTCCAGCTTGAGTTGAAGACAAACTAGAGCAGGGTTTCTCAACTCGGAACTGTTGATATTTGGGGCCATATAATTTTTTAGAGTGGCGGGTTTTCAGGGGAGGCGGCACTGCCTGTGCATTGTAGGAGGCTTAGCAGCATCCCTGGCTTCTACTCAGTACATGCCAGTAGCACCCCTCCTCCAATTATGACAAACAATGTCTCCCGACACTAACAAAGTCCCCTGAGAGACAAAACCCACCAAGATTGAGAATCACTGTTTTAAGGGAATGTTCTGGATCACAGAGGAGCCTCTGGATAAGAATTAAAAGCACAGACTTATTTTTCTGGATGTGGAGAGCATTTCAGGGGTACTTAATTTCTTTGCATCAAATAGTTATTTGGCACCTGTTATGCCCCAGACACCATGACAGTCACAATGCCCAAAATATATACTCCCTAGCCTTGCACAGATTTCACCAAGTTTGCTGTCACTTAGGCTATAGTTGAATTAGTTTGATTTATTTACTCCTAGAATTTTTCAGTGATGCTCTAATCAAATTCCCAAACCTCCAAGTTTGGGGCCAAATGCAGAAAACTGAGGTTTGTCAAGATGATGACAACCAAGGAATTAATTCAGTGACACCATCACCAGAAGACAGCACTTAAATTCACAAACAAAAGAAAATCACTTGCATCCTAAAATTAGTTCTGATTCTCTCCTAGATTTCTTGAGCGTTTTGTGAAAAGTTAAGTGAGACTTTTCTAAAACTGGAGTGAGATTTTTGCTCTGATAAATCATGATGTTTGCCTTGCCAGCCTGAGAACATAGCTTAATGGGGGGAGGTGGTGACACATGAAGCTCCATCAGAACAGCTTACAAGGGAGATCAGAAAGATAATGAAAACAGGGATGGGACTGTTCCATTCTTGGATCTGCTTGAGCCTGAAGTCATGAACTTGCTAACAAGTGAAACGAGGGCATTTCTAAATGGCTCATCTTCCAGAGAGCCCCATGGTAATTTTAAGGCAGATTTCCCATCCAGACCTTATGATGTCGATTGAGGAAAATTGAATTGGAGTCATGAATCACTCCATAAATTTTAATTAAAACAATATACTCCCATTTTAAACATTGATGGTCTCTGCCCCTCTGGGCTTCAGAACTTCAGAAGTGAATTTTGGAGGCACTCAGAAACTTGAAAGAGCAAAATATGCACTTAAAACCTCTTTGAAAACCACTGACTCACCTTCTAGCTAGAGCAAAGAAATCCCAACAAATCAAATTGAAACTCAGCAAGAAAAATGTACTTAAGGAGCATTACAAAGGAGCAGGGAAATCAAGGTGAAAACTAGCTTCTAAGAAAAAACAAAGTCAGAACAGACCCTTTTGCATGAAACAAGGAAATTTAGGTGCAACATATACCCCCAAAACTTTAGAATGAAATGTGTTGATGGGAAAGGTGATTTAGTACGAAGAGTGTAGACTTTGGAGTCACAGAAGTGTTCAAATTTCAGCTCTGCCATTAATTAGCTTTGTGACCTTGGGAAAATTACTCAATCCTTTAAGTTTTGGTTCTCCCAATTGTAAACTGAAGCTCTAATTCACTTCTTAAGGGTGTTTTAAGGACTAAATGTGATCATATATTTAAAGTGTCTTTTCTATCATCTATGCTCCTTACATCATAGCCACAAATTTAATTTTCATTTCTTATTTTTCCCTATCTGAATCAAGTATGGAGATAAACTGTGGTAGATAGGAGTGGAACCTAAACATATAAATACACTGGCTTAATATTATATATATTTTGATGCTATGAATACAGATTTTTCAAGCAACAATGCTACATAATTGCAAAAACATGAGCACTGGCATGAGACAATTTCCATTTGAATCTTGAATTTACCACTAACTTTGTAATCTCAGTTATATTGTATCATAGCACTGTGCCTCAGTTTCCTCACATGCAAAATAGGAAATTACATTTTCTACATTATAGAATGTGGTGTGGGCTCTGAAAGACAATTAAAACCACATGATTAGTAATAACTTTTAATGGAGAATAATCTGTAAAAATACTGAATCACTATGCTGTACACCTGAAACTAACATAACATTGTAAGTCAACTATTCAGTAAAAAATAATAAAATAAATTTATAAACGAGATAGCATATAAAAGGCTCTTAGCAAAAAAATACATATTATAATAGAAACAATGATGCTCATGGCTCATACTTACCAGTATATTCATAACAGTTTTGTATCCATGTGTGTATACGTGTATAGTCTATCTGTAAATATCCTTCTAAAAGCTGTTTCCAATTTTTAAAAAGGCTCTATTTATTAGGATAAAATTTGATATAATTCCTCATGTCTGCTAGCAAAGTCAAAGTATGTCTTTATGCTGCATTGTTCAGACCTTATCTTTGATAAATTGAGCCCGAAGATATTAAGCTCTATGTAGTTGCTCTTCTCCAGCATTAGCCCTTTAATGTACCATTTCTGTTGCTGGATACTGTCTTATGCTAATCACTGTTAGCAAGTGAGAATACAGATTAATTAACACCTACTGTTCTGTTAAAGGGTTTTTTCTTACAAATACATCTAGAAATGTTTTCTGTCTTTTGACCAGTACATAGAAGAACTCCCATTAATTGTGTACCCCTCCCCCCCAAAACACACCCTAAAACTTGAACCAGAAACAAGAAAAACAAGGTGAAAGGCAACTACTACAAATGTTTTGTGTAGGCAGAACTGGTTCTGTGCCTTATGTGTTGAGTAAATCAAAGCAAGTAACAGAGAGGGACAGTGAATTGGAGGTATGTCTTGGGGTGGGGTGGAGAGAGGTAAAGAGGGTTTAGGGAGTCCAGGACTTGAAGAAAGGAATATGCTACTATAAGGAATGAAATGAAGGGCACTATTTATCAGACTAGGCATTGGTTTTTATATGTTTTCTCTTATTTAATCTCAATCAATGCTATGAGAGAGGAATTATTACTATGACCAATTTATAGCTAAGGAAACTAAATCCTGAAAGTCTGAAAAATTGGCCAAGGTCACAGAGCTGATCTATTGTAGAACCAGGACTGAAATTCACATCCCTCTTCTAAGGTTAAACTCTTGGCTATTCTTCTATTTTTTACCAATGGCCTTGCAAGGTTAATACTGTCATCATCTCCATTTTCTGGAGAAGAAAACAAGGTTTAGAGAGCATAAGTGACTTCCCCCAAACTGACAACTCAGAAAGGCTAAAATGTGGATCCAAATGTGAATCTGGGTTAAAACTGGATCACACAGAACATTTCTGTGTGCTATTTTTTTAACTTTGGTGTATTAATTTGATAAGTTGGATTTCCCTTTGAAGGAGTAAAACCATCTATCTTGTGGAAGAAAGAGAATAACAACCAGCCATGAGAAAAAAAAGGAGAAAGAGAATAAGAGGAAGAAGATGAAGAGGAAGGAGGGACTTCCCTGGTGGTGCAGTGGTTAAGAATCCCCCTGCCAATGCAGGGGACACAGGTTCAATCCCTTGTCCTGGAAGATCCCACATTCCATGGAGCAACTAAGCCCGTGGGCCACAACTACTGAACCTGTGTGCTGCAACTACTGAAGCCCGTGCGCCTAGAGCCCGTGCTCCACAACAAGAGAAGCCACTGCAATGAGAAGGCCATGCACAGCCACAGCTAGAGAGGAGTAGCCCCCGCTCACCACAACTAGAAGAAAGCCTGTGCACAGCAATGAAGACCCAACCCAGCCAAAAAAAAAAAGAAGAGGAGAGGAGGAGGTGGTGAGGAGGAGGTGGTGAGGAGGAGGTGGT
>NW_006775780.1:2762100-2784906 GCF_000442215.2 Lipotes vexillifer | reverse complement strand
GGGAGGGGAGGGGGAGGGGAGGAGAGTGACTCGAGGAAAGTTTGTGAGGAACTACTAAACAGGAACCAAACCACATCTATGTAGGTAGGAATCAGGATAATAGTTATTTCTGGTGGGGAATGATTGGACAGGGACACAGCGGGGGAGGTTCTGAGTTTTGCATTGCTCTGTTTCTTGATTTTGGAGAAAGTGTGCTCAGTTAATGAAAATTCATCCATCTATTCAGTATGGCATGTGTTTTTCTGTATGTAGATTATACCTTAGTATAGTTTTCTTTTAAAAAATCCATGTTCTAAAATAAGTTAAAAATCTAGGGCTTCCCTGGTGGCACAGTGGTTGAGAGTCCGCCTGCCGATGCAGGGGACGCGGGTTCATGCCCCGGTCCGGGAAGATCCCACATGCCGCGGAGCGGCTGGGCCCGTGAGCCATGGCCGCTGAGCCTGCGCATCCGGAGCCTGTGCTCCACAACGGGAGAGGCCACAGCAGTGAGAGGCCTGCGTACCAAAAAAAACAAAAAACAAAACAACAACAAAAATCTAGATGAATCAAAGTAACACCCACAATGTTAAGTAAAGCAGAGGCCAGCACACAGCCAGTCTCCAAAACCAGAAGCATCTGGAGGCATAGAAGAGTTGAAATTTTATAAGTCAAGTGAGACCAGAAGAACTCCAGAAGTGGCAAAGTACCCAAATTAGGTTCACTAACTAGAGTTTGCGAGGCTGGAGGGGCCTGGGTGGGTTCACTGATCATAACGGGAGTTAGAAGAAAGCTGAAGCCCCTGCCTGAAATGATCATGGTAAAGTTGACTGCTTGAAGGGGTGACATGAAGCAGCTGTGGATAGACTCTGGGGAAACATAAGACTGGCTCGGTGATGGAATCATTACTTGTCTCATCACCATGGATGACACAGGACCTCCAAGACCCAATATAAGTCCTGTTTCTGGACTAAGAATCTGTGGGAGCCCAGATGAAGGCACCTGCAAAACCACCAGACAGATATGAGCCAGAGAAAGAGAGAGAGAGGGAAGAAGAGGTGGCAGGCGGGGGAGAGACAGAGAGAGAGAGGGAGAGAGAGGGGGTAAGGGGGAGAGAGAGGGAGGAAGAGAGAGAGAGGGAGAGAGAGAGAGAGGGAGAAAGTCATAAAACAGCTGTAAAATAAATCTACATAATAAAATTCCAAAGCAAATGACAAAACTAACACAAAGGAAATAGTTAACACCGAACAAGTAGATGAAACAATTCTCGACAAAATGGAACAGATATTCTCAAATGATTTTTAAAAATATATTTATATCCTCTAAGAAATAAAGTAGAAAGAAAAGTTCACAAACTTTTAAAAATATTAATAGTGTATATGAAGGGGGATAAGAATCAAGAACAGTTGAATACAAAGGATGATGGACAAAGGATGAACAGATGATGTACAAAACATATGAGACACTTCTTAATACCCCCAAACCAGAAACAATCCCAATAAACATCCATCATCTGGTAGATATGTATTATATCCATAAAATGGAACACTATTCAACAATAAAAAGGAACAAAGTGCTGATATATGTCTCAATATGGATGACCCTCGAAGATACTATGCTAAGTGAAAGAAGCCAGATGTAAAAGAATGCACAGTGTATGATTCTATTTACATGAAATGTCCAGGAAAAAAGCAAATTTAGAGAGACAGAAACTCGTCATTTTCCTTCACCAGGATATGTGATTCACTTATTAGCTTTTTTGCAAGTACTTTTGAAAGTCTTCTGAAGGACCTACTTGGAATATGGTGACATATAAATCAAGAAGGACAAAATGCATGTATAAATGTGGTTTCTGAGTGATAGACAGGGAGGCAAATATAGGGTAGGAGAGAGGAGAAAAGGGAGGGAGAGTATTTGTTATTATTGATCTCTTAAAGTCCTGTAGGTAAAGGCATTGTCTCTCTGTGCTCCAAAATTTCATCCTTCTAGGTATATGGGAGAAAATGTTCTTTTAGCTTAACCCTCATTTAGACTCATATAACCTGTCTGACTACCTTCCCTAATGCTAATGGCCTGTGTTGGGAAGGGAGTTTTTATCTGAAATACGGCATTAGCTCACCTGACTGAATTTTTCCTCTTTATATTTTTTGTGTAGTCACCACCTCAAAATGCTAGATTTGCTCCACTTGGAAGAGTTTAATCTGGAGCAAACATATAGTCCCTTGGCTCAAAAAATGGTACATTCAGGGCTGCCCACATCTTTGGATTCAGTAATCAAAATAGCCACATTTAACCTGGGCATGATTCAAGATGTTGTGCTTCTGCTTTCCTTCTAAGTCCATTAAGGACTGGCCTTAAGGCATATAACCCAGAGGTTTCTTCCAGTGACTCTAGTCTTGTAATTTAGGAATTAAACCAAACTGATTTCCCCGCAATGTCCATAGATGGAGAATTCACTTTTCATCCAAGTCCAGTTGAGTCCATCTTTTTGATATCTGGGCCTGGTACCAGGACCTTGTATGCACCCAACAGTTAAGAACAGAACTCCTTATCCTAAAAAAATAAGGCAAAAAAAAAAGTATTTTCTTTGATGTAGTGCATAAAAACCTCATGGGGTGGCTGCATGGATTTGTAAATTATTAAATATCTCTGAGTTTGGAGAACTGGCATTGTAACAGTACAAAATTCTGCTTTTTGCTTCTCCTTTTCTTAATAACACTGTTACATGACCTTCTAAAGCCTTTGTTCCCTTAAAAAGTATTAGATGATTTGCAATAGTCTATAATAAAACTTGGAAAAGATAGCTACAGCACTGGTTCAATAATCATGAGAATCACTTTTAGATGCAGTTTTCCAACAAAGTGTTCATATAATTAATTGCAAACCCTGGAATAATGCTTTGGCCAAAAGTACGAATGTCCCTTCATGTGTCTGTGGTGTGGGCTCAGCATTGCTGCTCTTTGGGTCTCCTTAAGCCTTGTCACTTGGCACATGCATGACCTTCATCTCTAACTGGCCTCATGAATATAAACATAAGTGTTATGGCCTTATTCCTGGAAGTACCTGGCTGGGACTTCACTTTCAGCTCCAAGAATTATGATCCCACCTTCTCCCAACCGACAGTTCAGCGTGTTTGTACACTAAGGCACATTCTTGAAGTGGCCTGTGGGTGCAGTCAACATTCCGGCGTTCTGTGATGATTGCAAGGCAGCATCTGTCAGCTGATTGGTACTTCTCTGTGGGTTTCTCACCATTTCACCATCCCCAGTCACCTACTCATCTCACAGAAATCCCCCCTTCACCAGGGTCCCCAAAGATGTCATTCATCAAAGTGATCTATGCTCTTACTTGTCACAGAGACAGATTGCTTCCTTGGTAAGAGGTGGCCAACTGCTTGGGTCCTCAGATATCTGGGAGAATATTTCTCCCTTTCTTTTCTGAGCCAAATAACTTCTAATTAAGATTTTTTTTTCTTCTTCTTTGGGTTTTCATGGTCCTCTTGGCAATCAGACAGAGCACTGCCTGCCCACTGGGTACCTTTACAGAGGATAAATAAAAGCTGGCCATTTTATGGAAAAGTTAAAAAAAAAAAAAAAAAGCTGAGTTGCTTGAGGGATTTCTAAAGCAAAATCTGCTTTTATGAGTCAGGAACAAAACACAGATATTAATTTGTAATGAAACCAGACACTTGAGGGTCATTCAGCCCTAGGCTGCAGATCCCCATAACAGTGCTTATTTTACAGACAGCACATTTAATTTCAATCCTAGAGACACAGAGAAAGAGCAAGAAAAAGAGAGCAAGACAGAGAAAGAAAAAAAGGATAAAGAACAAAGGAGGAAGAAGAAAAATGCAAGGAAGAAAAGAGGGGTAACAGACAATAAGGATTTCTCTTCCCCAATTTGCTTACAGTAGGTGTTAAAAACAGTTCAGGGAAAAAGACGTTCAACAAAAATGTATTAAGATGAGTTTTGATGCATCCTTCATGCATCATCGAGTGTTCATGTGTGTTAATATATGCTAAATACACACATACATACACACACTCAGGAGTGTCTGCACACTTGGGAGTGTTTGCACACTGTCACCCTAGTCTACTATGCGTTTGACCAGGTTGAAGACTCTAATGCTGCCTTATTTGGTCTTAGTCTTGGTCTGGGGAAAAGCCACGAGGACCCTCTTTCTGATGATGTCAGAATACCATTTCCAAATATTCTTCCAAACTAACTCCGACATTTTTGCCCATCTTTTTGATCAGCTTTTTGGGTCAAGAAAATGAAGACGCTTTTAATGAGTCTGTTCTCCTTGGAGTGAACTGGGTTGCCATTGTTATCCCTCAACATTTGGTGGCAGCTCTGATGAACAAAAACAATAGGTTTTCTTCCTCGGCTCTCTTCAAAATGCCTTAATAGAAAACACATTCCGCATTCCCCATGTGCATGTTTTCAGTGCAAATCTTTGTTTAATCTTAATAGAGAATTTGGTCCAAGGGTTCTTCCATGGACAAAGGGTGTTACTGATGGGAACACATCCCTGGAGGACCTTTATGCATGAAGGTTTCCTTAGGGGGCATTTGGGAGAATAACAGTGCCCAGGCCCCCTAAATCATGTTGGCTTTCAGAAAAGTAGTCTGCGTCTCTTGGACATTTTTTTTCTAACCAAAAATAGAGAAAGGAGAGAGAGAGAAAAAAAGAGAGAGAGAAGGAAGGGCGGGAGGGAGGAAGGAAGGAAGGGAGGAAGGAGAAAGAAAGGAAGGGAGAGAAAAAAAGGAGGGAGGGAGGGGGGAGAGAGAGAGAGAATTCCTTAAGCCGATCATTAATCTTTGGGAATTCACTGGTGTTCTTACATTCACTGCCCAGACAGTATGTTCCATTCTGTTGCAATTGAGAATCTGATAGGCAGATTCTGCCAACTGGGCAAAAAAGGGGAGAAGCACTTATACATTCTTTGCTGCAGCCAGAACTTGTACCTTGTCTGGATACCACAGTCATTCTACATTCGCTTACTTCCTATCTGTTCCTGAGAAACAAAATTCTTCTAGATTCTCCTCACCTGCTTTCAGCAGTAAGGAAGCGAGACCTCCTCTCTTCATTTTGCCCAGAGTGACTGCTTCAAGCAATGCCTATGTAGCAGAGAATCTGGGCACCTCAGCCTGCAGCTTGTAAGCCCTGTGCTCTGATGCTGTTAGCCCTGGAGGCTTTAGCCCACAGAGCCGCCCACAGAGAAATCTGCCACCCTCTTGGGTGGGTTTATGCTACACTGACACTGGGATTAGAAAGTCATGTTTCCATGTTACCATCTGTTCATTCCCATTATACAGCTTGACATGCATGTGGGGAGCCAGGAGCCACTTGGGAGCATTGGGCAGAGGACACATGCTGGCCAAGGAGACCCCTTCATTGGCCAGGCATAACTTAGATTGAAATTGGCAGAATGGAACAAAGGAGAAGCCCAATCTCTACTGTCTAGAGGAAACACAGATGCTACAAAGCTTGTTAAGTTTTCTCTATCACAGCCGAGTAAGGATACACATTTTATCAGCATCCCAGGACAAAGAATCATAGGAGGAAGTGTTGTTTTCTAATGTAATCCAGGTCACCCTTTAGGAAATCCTGGGAAGTTGTATGGAAAATGGGGCTGGCCACGAGCAAAACATGAATTGACTGATGTTCTCCTTTGGCTTCCACACATTTTCCTTCTAGTCTTGGCCTCCACCTTTATTTCTGTTATATGCTCTAATCAGAGTATATAACAGCTGGTGTTCAGCTAGGATTAGGTCAGGAGAACAAGAAGCTGAGTCACTACAGGAAGGCCCTGAAGCTGGCTTAGAGGCTTAATTACCTCCACACAGACCTGAATTTAAGAAGAGAAAGCTTTTAAACCAGGTGAATCTTTAACAGTAGCATGGCAGGCTGTGCCAGATGCAGAATCATAAATCATATGAATCAAATCATAAAGAAGATTCCTGCCTTGGTCTCCTTAGAAGACCAGTCTTGATCAATATTTCAAGCATCCATTTTTAGAGCTTCCCACGTGGTGAAGTGTGGGAAAATTACCACCAGCTTTGAGGGCTTATTGTTTCTCCTTCACAAACACAGCACCCTGCACCTCCACACCTGTGGGACTTGAAGAACTATCATTGGAGACCTGGAGGTGGGGATAACACCCTCTTCCTGCCAACAGCAACCCAATTTTTGATAGTTGGCTTCATATAGCCTAAGTAATTCCTTAACCATACTTCTCTCTCAGGTTCTTTTCACATTTCATCTTGAAATCAGAGTATGAGAAACCTCTAAGGAAACCTCTCACGGTTTCTAAGAGCCAAAAACAATTCAAAGATTCCCCCCCCACCATCAGTAAGCAGATTTCCCAGTGGAATTTCAAAATGAAAATGAATAGTGGTAAAGATAGGAGTGCTGCAGCCTCACCTCTTGTATGACCAAAATGCTAATCAAAATCTTTTTCTGCTTGTCTTCAGATAGAGGGTATGAGCTAATGTTTATTTCAGGGCATCCTAATTTGGAGGATGAGAGAGAGGGCCTGCTTTTTTTTTTTTTTTATGGTACGTGGGCCTCTCACTGTTGTGGCCTCTCCCGTTGTGAAGCACAGGCTCCAGACGCGCAGGCTCAGTGGCCATGGCTCACGGGCCTAGCCACTCCGTGGCATGCGGGATCTTCCCGGTCCGGGATACGAACCCGTGTCCCCTGCGTCAGCAGGCGGACTCTCAACCACTGCGCCACCAGGGAAGCCCCCCCCCCCTTTTTTTTTAAGTCATCCTCTCCAATGGGTCTGCTTCTGAAAGTAAATTTCTAGTTGAACTTCCCATGCTACATTGCAGTAATCTAGGGTGAAATTTGCTGTTTGGTATGTTAGAAAAACATGCAACTATAAGAAGGCAATGTGAAGGTTTCTAGAAGCAACATGAGGCCACGATTTCCTAGGCATTGCTGGTAATCATCCATTAGGAAGCCAAGTTGTTGGGTTCAAGATGAGAATGCTTTAATTATATCTTGCATTTCAAGAAAAGCCTCAGTTTGTGTTTCGTGTCAAAGGAAAATAGACCAGAGCTACAGTTGGTTTTCCAAATGGAAGTAAAGAAACAAACCATGGAGATATCTACATCCAGGCCCTTAGCTTAGACCATTTCAACTGGAATATAGAAAGTCAAAGAGCCCAGAGTTCTCCCAGTGAAAGGATGGTGCAGTGTCTGAAGTACACGCCCTTTTGTTAGTTTTAGAGGGGAACACCTTCCATCAATGGGAAAGGTCTTACACTCACAGTATGTACACAGTTAAAATTCAGTCCTGACTCTGCCTTGTCCTTTTTCTGAATGGGTCAGCGTGTCAACTATTCCCTCCTAATGCCTGCTGGGTTTGGGAAATGTTCAAACTATCTTTCCTTCCTGCCGCAATTAGATTTTGCAATGAACACGTGTAAGGGCCTGCCTAGCAATTCTAAGGTGTTCTATTTTCTCTTGGCCTTCCCTGACCTGCAAGAGCTGATGATACCTCTGGTATCTCTTGAATTTTCATTCCCCATACGTCTCCTTTTCTGGAGGTGGATGGAAGCCTTATCATTCTGCTTCCAATCCTTGAGGCTTGAAACAATCCCGCTCAGGTTAAACTCCTGAGAAAGGATAGCCACTTTAAGAAACATCAACTCACTTTTCTTCCAGCTCTTCCAAGGGTCTCCTTTAAAAAAAAAGTCCTCTATATCTATGACTGTCAGGCAAAGGACAAAATTAAAAGAAATTGATGTGTTAATATTTGTGCTCCTTTAGCCAACATAACCAATCCTTTTTGCCTTATAAGCATAAGGTAAAACATGTTATTCTGTTCCTTGCCTCTGGGGTACATATCTGTTTTAGCAATGGAATGTTGCCTTCTTATCCCCTCTACCAGCTTTACTGTTTCTCCTTATGCTTGCTATCAAACATACTATAAACTTCACTTATCTTGTTTCTTACTAAGTTGTAAGCCCAGTAAGAGTGAGGATTTTTACCTGCTTCCTTTACAGCTGTATACTTAGTACCTAGAACAAAGATGTGTCACATAATTATCTCTCAATAAATACTTGTTAAATGAATGAGTTTTATGATGTTGACAATTAGATGTGATGTCAAATAACCTGCAATCACCTGCTGCACTTCCAGCACCAGGCTGAGTGCTGTGATCCCCAGTGGAGGCGTGAGACCTCCAGTGTCAGCCTGAGGCATCCACTTTTAGACCCAGATAAGAGTAGATCTAACTCTCACTCCTTGCTTCGAAGAGGTCCCATCACCATTTCTCCTGAGGAGAAAGAGGACATATTCTTATGGTTGCCCCTCACTCTGAAATCCTGCTTTTACTTTGGTCTTTAGTCACTGGGATGTCCCCAAACTCAGCCACAAGAATTCAGGTTTTACACAATTTATAGTCACCCAAGGAAGTTTAAGGACATAATTCATAAAATAAATGACCTTAGGTTAAATTTTAGAGATATCTGCTCTGGAGAAATCCTTTGGTAAATGTAACCTTTTGTTGGACAACCCTATGTTTTCCCTGCTTCCTGACCCCAAATACAACTCATTTTCATCCTTATATTTCACCAATGTATGCTGTGTCCTTGACTGTAAATCTATGGCCTCTATGAAGCCACCTTCTCCATCAAGCCATTTATTAAGATATTTTCATAAAAAGATATTTCTTCCCTAATAGGAATTCTTATGATCATAGTTTTGTTCAGCCTGCTATGTGCTAATGGCAGAAAGAGCAAATGACAGAATTCTTGTGCCTGGGATTTAGTTAGGACATAGGGAAGAGAAGGCAGTGTAGGTATACAGCTCAAGATGTTAGTGGACAAGACATGAACAGAAGTTGTCTGTAGATTCTCTGGTGCCCAGTGCACTGGAGTTGCCCAGGAATCTACACTGTACTATCCCAACCAAGCCCAGGCTTCCTTTTTCTCTGGAACATTTTTCAATTTCATTTTCTAGGTTCCAACTTAACATCTGATAAAACAACAGTAAATAGTCATCTTAAGGATAGAAATCTAAGACACAGTGGTGGACATGTACTAGAGATTTTTCACCCTGAGGATGATTTATCAAAGCATGCTTTTCGTGTCTAATAAAACAAATCGCACAGAAGTTGATGGAACCCTTTTAAAGAAGTCTGCTTTCTGTTTCTGCAAGATGATGTTGATAAGCAATTCTGGAGAACAGAAGTAGAGGGCTGTGGAGAGTAAAACAGGGAAAGAGGAGAGTCAGTGGGCCACTGGAACACGGGGGGAGCCATGAAGAATGCCTCCATCTCAGGAACAGAAGATGGGGGCATATAATCACCGGCTTCCATCTCTCCATTGGTCAAGTATTACCCCATGGGATGTTAACTCCCTTCCATCCCAGACAAGAAAGCAAGAGATTGACAGTGTAAAGTGAAGTTCTGCCATTGACACCTGTGTGAAGCATATAGCCAGTGACAGTGACTGGAATAAAATATGGGCTAGGGAGACCTGAGGGAAGGCACAAAAGGTGTCCCAAACAAAGGGAAAATCTAATCTAACTCACCCCAGGAGAATTAAGCAAATACAAAAAAAAAAATAGAGCAATTTTATTTCAACTTTTATTCATTCATTCATTCATTTAAAGAAAAGAAATGCTGAACTTCCAGTCCCAGTAATGTAGATCAGATTCATATAAACCCTCCAGTGAGAGCCACTAAGAAAGATAGTTCAATTACCAAAAGCAAACAAATAAACAAAAATGTCTTGAAAGCATCAAAGATCTCAGATGATAGGAAAATACTGCCATCTAATTTTTGGAGAAGACAAACCCAGTGATAGAAAGCACAGTTAATCAAAGCTCCTTCACTCCTGAGCACAATTTTTTTTTTTTTTTTTTTTGCGGTATGTGGGCCTCTCACTGTTGTGGCCTCTCCCATTGTGGAGCACAGGCTCCGGACGAGCAGGCTCAGCGGCCATGGCTCACGGGCCCAGCCGCTCCACGGCATGTGGGATCTTCCCAGACCGGGACACAAACCCGTATCCCCTGCATCGGCAGGCGGACTCTCAACCACTGCGCCACCAGGGAAGCCCTGAGCACAATTATTTTGATCCCATAAGCCTGAGCTGATCGTTTTACAGCCTTATAGGCAGAAATCAAAGCTTAGACTCCACCAAGGCTGAGAAACTTAAAAAACAACCCCTCCTTGAGGAAAGATCCATGAGCTCTATTCCCTCAAACGGGCATAACACAGTGATGATAGTCCTCCCTGTAGTACGTCCTTTCATCTGCTGATACAGGGGATCTCAGGCATTAAATGAATTAAGGCTGGGACTGGTGGACCTCCAGGATTCGTCCTCCTATCCTCCTTCATTTCTTTCCAGAAGTTATCATTATTCTAAGCCTCAGAAGATTTCTACAAATAATATTTTAAATAAATGTCCACCATTCAAAAATAAACTAGCAGAGGGCTGCCCTGGTGACATAGTGGTTAAGAATCCGCCTGCCAATGCAGGGGACTCAGGTTCGAGCCCTGGTCCAGGAAGATCCCATGTGCCACGGAGCAACAAAGCCCATGTGCCACAACTACTGAGCCTACACTCTAGAGCCCGTGAGCCACAACTGCTGAGCCCACGTGCCTAGAGCCCATGCTCTGCAACAAGAGAAGCCATCGCAATGAGAAGCCCATGCACCACGATGAAGAGTAGCCCCCGCTTGCCACAACTAGAGACAGCCCACACGCAGCAACGAAGAGCCAACACAGCCGAAATAAATAAATAAAATATAAATAAATAACTAAATAAACTAGCAGAAAAAGAATGAGACAAGGTTCATTGAGCAAGAAGATATAACATATAACAAAAACAGATCTACAGGGACTCCAAACATTAAGGATATCACATATAAGCACAAAATAGTAATTGATGACTGATCCACATTTACAATGGTCAAGGAAATGTTACATAATGCTATATCTGAAAGCTTTAGTAACAAACTGGAAACCATGAAAAGGGATCAATAGATCTCTAATTATTTCAAGTTTCTGCTGTGATTCTTTCCTTATCAGTACATTTTTATATTTTCAAATACATGAGAATTTTTGTTTTCTTATTTTCATTGTTGGTTTCTATTTTAATTTGCATCATAATCAAATATGGAGATCTCCATGATGCCAAGCCTTTGAAATCTGTTGATACCATGACTAGTACATGGTAAATTTTTTTTAAAAGTTCCATGTCTTCTTGAGAAAAATGTGTATTTCTTAATTTTTACATTTTTAATAAATGTAATTTTCTAATGTTATATACACATGTATATCTCCAAGATTTATTTTATTATTAAAATTGATTTTTAGTTCTTTAATTTATGTTAGTACTTTGGTTGGCTTGATTACTGTAGATCTATTTGTGGTAAACTCCCTCTCTTTCTTTTAATCTAAAAGAGTATTTGATGCATGTTCTTGAAAGATCTTTTCTGCAAAATTGAAGTTTTTTTCTCTATGTTGAAGATATTATAATTTCTTCTGGTTTCCAGGGACGCTAATGAATAGTAATTATAAGTCTAATTTTCATTCCCTTCTCGGTGATGCATATTTTCTCTCTGACTGCCTTTTAAGGTCTTCTAGGTAGTCCTTTCTTTCTGCAGCTTCAATATTTGCATGAATTTACTTTTGTTAAAATTATATGTATAAATTCGGAGTCTTCTATTTCTGCATGGATGTCTTTCATCAATTCTGAAAATTTTCAGCATTACCTTTTCAAACTGTATCCTCTCCCCCATTTTTCCTTTATATCCTTGTAACACAAGTTATACTTAACCATTAGATACTTCTATTTCATCACTCATACACTCAACTTCCTTTTAATATTTTGTCTCCTTGCTCTTCTGTTATAGTCTGTGTAATTTCACAACATCTTGTCTTCCTCACACTAATTCTCTGTTCAGCACTGTCTAGTGTTTAAACCATACATTCAGGTTTTTAGTTCAGCAATTCCATTTTTCATTTCTAAATATTTTGTATAGTTCTTTTTAAAATCTCTCTGGTTACTACTGATGATGTCATGTTGCTTACTCCTTTTTTAAGTGATTCTATCTTTCATATCTTTAAGTATTACATAATTCTTGGTTTTTTCCTCCTATATTTTCCCAGTGATAGTTTCGATATCTCAGTTCTTTAGGCATCTACATTTCTAGTTTGTTGTTGATGATGACCCTCTTACATGGTAGTTTGGTTCCTTGTTTAATCTTATTAATCTTGATCTGTGGAAAAAAGCTAGGGGTTCAATTAAAGGCCTTCCTTCAAAAGAGCATTTGCTCCTACTGGTAGCCCACCCAATCCTCCCTTCAAGGTCCCCAAGGCTTAATTCCTGGCCCTTAGTTTTTGTTACTTCAAGTCTGAGGTCTAGTCTCCTGAGGACAGCACTGAAGTCAGAGAAAGTTTCCTGAGGAATTAAGTTTTGAGCTGATCTCTAATGGAAAATTAGGAGTTAATTAGGTTAAAAAAAAAAAAAAAAAGGTGAAGAGGCAGAGTTTTGGGTAGCAAAAACCACATATACAAGTGCCCTGTGGCTAGAAGGAGAATGACAAGCATGAGGAATTATTTTATTTTTCAGCTTTGGTTGGGCTCTTGTAAGTGATGTGCAAACACTGTGGGAGACACTTAGTAGATCTTCCCTTCTATGGGCTGCCAGAAATCTGAAAGAGTAATATGAGCTGGAATAATTCTGGAAAAGTTCCCAGATCAGAGGGGGTGGTAAGCTACCTTTGGGAAGAAAAAAGAGGTTTTATTCCAGGCAAGAATAGCAGACAACTATAAGTCAAGGTTAGGAATGAGCACAATGGATGCAGAGAGAGAATCCAGGCAGGTTTGTTCTAAGGTAGTGCTCCTCAGACTCTAATGTACAAGGCAACTGGGATCTCGCTAAAATGTAGATTCTGAGTCAGTAGGTCTGGGACATGTCCTAGAATTCTGTATTTTTCACCAGCTTCCAGGTGATGTACACACTGCTTGCATGGGACACACTTTGAGAAGCAAGGTGGTAAGGAAATAATTATTGAGCGGGTCATCAGAAGTAAGAAAATACTAGGATAAAATAAAATCACATCCTGGGGACCTGTAATAATGGGATGGAAATTTTGGACTTAAGCCCTTTTGCTGAGCTCTAAAACTTTAAAACTTTAAATCACCCAGGAAGCTTATTAGTGATATACAAATGCCCAGCCCATCTACAGGATTCAGAGTTTTCAGGAGGCGGAGCTCTGGCCATCAGAGCATAAACAACTCTCCAGGTGATTCTAATGCACAACAAAGTTGGAGAATCATTGTAACAAGGCAACTAAAAACCAAGATAAGATTGTCCCTTGTGTAGTGAAAGGATGAAAACACTTTAGGAAACTGTCTAGAAAATAGGACAGGGTACACAGGCTGAGAGAAAATCGTTTAAGAATGCTAAGAAGCAAGCGCTCCTTTTTGATGCCTTTACAAACTCAGAGCCAACACTCTTCCATTTAATCCTAATTCAATTTCCTCATTTAAGACCCAGCTTAGTCGCATGGCCTTAGCTCTAACTGAAACCAGGCAGGACCCTGTGGGGCTCCTGGGCATGGAAGCCTTTCTGTCCCCCTCCAGTCTCCATGACCTTCCCTGAGTTCCAAGGGGAAGATTCAAACAGTTGCTAATCGGGAAGGGAAGGGATGCAAAGACAAGGGAGGGGCAGTCAAGAAACAGTGCAGCCTTGGGTCAGGGTCCTGGTTCTGCCTCAAGGGTACACATAACAATGTCTTTAAGCTCTTTTTAGAACTAAAACCCAGCAAATGGAAGATGTCAGCATTCCTCATACCAAAGAAGACCACCTGAGGCCAGACTAAAAGAAACAGAGAAGCTCATCAAGATTTCCTGAGATTATATTAAAGGAATGCAGGCCCTGCACACACACTAATCCTATCAGCAACCCCACCCTTGAACTGTTGCCATAAAACTCCTCACCAAACTCCCCTAGGTTGGGACACATAGTTTTTGAGGGCATGAGCCCACTCTGTTCCCTTTTGCCTGGCAAAGCAATAAAGCTATTCTTTCCTACTTTACCCAAAACTCTGTCTCTGAGATTCAATTTTGCACCACTGTACAGAGGCTGAGTTTTCAGCATCATAACCTTTCGCTTTACTGTGAATTTACTCCGAAATTGATTTGGAAAAAGAGTAGGCATGTGCTCCTAGGTATGTTTGATATTTAATATATGTTTATAGTTATAATTTCAAGTCATAGATGAGGGGCTCCATAAAAGTACAAGGTGTCTTTATTGTTCCCAAAGCACAACTCAGATAAAATTCAGGAGACTGAATCCACTAATAACCAGAAAAACTCTATTTCTTTTCAGGTACTATTGGCCTAAAACTGTAAGAGAGTTAGAAAGTGAAAGAAAATTCTTCTCATACAAATTGTTTCTTTGATTTTTATGATACATCAATAGGCTATTAAGTGATTTTTCAAGTCAGCTAGATAGGTAGTCATTTAAAATTCACACACACACACATACACACACACACACACCCTCTTAATTCTAATTCAGCATAGCAGCTTCTGCTATATTTAGCTTTGTTTTTCTTTAAGTAGTTTGTCCTGTGGTTGTATGGGTTTGTTCCACCAGAGATGTTGTCAGGGTAACCCAAGAGGAGATTAAGAAATCAGAGATGCCTGTCATTAGTTCCTGACATCTCAGGCTTGGTGATCTTTACTAGGGCAGAGAAAAGCAGAGAGCAGAGGTAGGAATCGCATAAAACCCATACATGTAGTTGTAGTATTAGTGAAACAATCATCTGGAAACAGAATTTACTACTCTCTGCGAGAGCACAGCTCTATAGGAAATCAATATGCTAAAAAGAATACATCATTTGCTGAAAAGAATACAACACTAATATTGAAATGGAAAAACCCCTCCAAAACTGAGTTTACCATGCCAGATCAAGAAGACCACAGGCAAGCTTCCAGGAGATTCTATGTATACAGCTGTCTTCAGTTTGATAAAAGTCAACCCAGGCTCACAATGACCTGGCATGTGACTGCTGCTTCAGGCCTATCTTGCAGGTGTAGGGCCACCTGACTACCATGAAAGATCAGCCTGGCCTGGCCTGTGTTCATCCTGTTTGCAGTGGAATGTGCTTTTACCATGTGGAAATCAGAATTTGTGACCATTCCTCATCTCCCACACTCAAGCATCAGTATGTGTGGCTCTGTGACACTTACAGGAATTGTCATTTTTTTCTCAATTGCTGCCCTGGGTCTAAGATATTTGTACAGTCTGTTTGGCAAACTGTTATTATATTTGAGTAACTAAATAGAACAAATTTTGTATCTTAATGTTATAAGCTCTGGACTGATATTTTATTAGACTTCATTTTTACCTGTATTGACTCATTTTTGGCTTACAAAACATTGGTTCTTTGCTATCATCTGTATGTCTGTCACCCCTAAAATACATATGTGGGACTCCTAACCCCCAATGCGGTAGTATTTGGAGGTGGGGCCTTTGGGAGGTAATTAGGTGGAGGGTGGAGTCCCATGAATGGGGTTAGTGCCCTTATAAAAAAGAGACCCCAGAGCTAGCTCACTCTCTCTCTGCCATGTGAGGACACAGCAGTGAGACAGCCACAGTCTGCAACCCGGAAGGTGGCCCTCACTGGAATCCAGCTGTACTGGCACCCTGATCTCAGGCTTCCAGCCTCCAGAACTGTGAGAAATAAATTCCTTTTGTTATAAGCCACACAACCTACGGTACTTTGTCATCTCAGGCTGAGCTAGGGCATTCTCCTTTGAAGCAGTTATTGTCAACAGCCTTAAGAATGTGTAGTTTCAATTTTGTAAGTTTTCTTTACTTCTTTATTCTTACCCCTGCTCTCTCCATTCTTCCCTTCCTGATTCCTGGATGATATTTTTACCTTTTTACCTGTAAAATGACCTTGTTTTTCTCTTAACCCCATGTTTGTTAATGAAGACAAAAGTACAAATGTCACAGAAATATGACAAAGCAATTGGTTCTTTAGACAGTTGTATGAACACTGGCTTTATATTTCAACTAAAACATAAACTAAATAATCTTTAAGATACCTAGATATCACAGATGATAGAAAAGTTTATCCATCCAAAAATATCAACCAGTTGATTGAAGAAAGCAGAAAGCAAATATCCTATTACTCTGGATAGTTACTCTATCATTGCCAGATTCACTCAATATTTGGGACACACTTAAATAAAAAAAATATATTCAATGCATATTTAAAGTTCAGATTTAATTTGGTGTCCAGCATTTTTATTTGTTAAATCTGGCGGCCCTATGTTACCAGGATGTACTTCGTAATAATAAGCATTCTCAAATTTTACTTTGTCATCACTCAAAATACCAATGTTTTTTTTTTCTTTTCCATTTTCTTTAGCAAATATGATGCATATATGATGCCTGTGTTGCTCCCTCCTGGATTCCTTAAAACTCTCCATCCTCGAAGTCCAACAACTCCAAATGTGGAAAACCTTTAAATCAAGTCTTTTCCAATGGGTTTCAGACTCAAAATACAGTTCCAGTGTTTTCTTTTGCTTTGTACCATAACTCAGTGACTCTCAGAGCTAGACTTTCAGAAGGGGAAAATAGGATTGTGCTAAGTGCAGAAAAGAGTTGCTAAAGATCCCAGGAATCCCAGCCCTGCAGAAATGGAACATCTTCATTGGCCCATGTTTAGGGAAGCTGAAGAGGTGGCAGGATCACAGGCTTGGATGACAGATCAGCCACAAGGCAATGGCAGTAATTGATCACATGAACTTTAGCAGTTTGCTTCCCTCTCTTTTACCTGTTTCTTCACTCATCAAAAAAATAAAGAGAGAGAGAGAGAAGGCTACATGTAAGATTTCAGAGAGGTAACAAATGGAAAGTGGTTGCTGTAAAATAAAATTTTACATAATGTTCAGTCCCAGTAACATCTGTTATCCTGGCCATGACAACGGAAGCAGCTATTGTCTCTGTGAGAAGGGAGACCCCCAGCAAGGGCAAAGATGGCCCTGCCTCTACGGCTCAGGTCTGTGTTTCAAAATAGAATAGAATAGAATTTGGTGTGCTGGTAAATGTTCAGCTATAACTAGCTCTTAAAAAAAAAACAAAAAAACAAAGACCTGTATGTAGCCCCTAAAATACTCCCCATTGTTCCTGATTTCAATCCACCAACATGTCATCATCGAGCAGAAGGTTAGGAAGAGATGCACAGGCTAGGAGAGTGTGAACTCCCAAAGCTGCATTTTACTGTTTAGCATTAGGAGAAGAAAGATGCAGGATATGACGAGGTGCAGTTTCTTGCCACCTAGCAAAAAACATAAGTGAGTAAAAACTTTTCTCAGGCTATGGGGATGATTGTGGAGTGATTCAGGAGGATCAAATGAGAAGTGGCCCAGCCCATACATCCCCCTGGTCTGGCTGTGGTGAGATATGGACACCTAGGCAGGAAGAAGAATTCAAACGCTCTTCTTTGAGATTCTGTGAGGCCTTCCTCAGATTAGAGAACCTGTGACTGTGTGTCAGTGTTAGACAGGGAAAGGGGCGAAGATAAGATTTCTCACTCCTCAGGGGCCTCTTGCAGAATGAAGACGGTCTACATCTTTAAGACTCTGGTGGGAAACAGAGCATTGACTGGGCCTGGATGCTGCTGCAGATGCCCAGGGACCCCCCTTGTGGGACTGTCTGTCATCTAAGGACCTGGCTAGTTCTATTTATGTTTGTTTTCGTTTGTTTTGGCCGCACTGCGTGGCTTGTGAGATTTTAGTTCCCCGACCAGGGATCAAACCCCGGCCCTCAGCCGTGTGAGACCTCCTAACCACTGGACTGCCAGGGAATTCCCCCTGGCTAGCTCTCTTTAATTCTCTCCCCTGAATCATGGGAGTTTGAAGCTTGAAAACTGCATTTTCCAGTCTGCTTGGCCTGCAGAGTTCCAGCTTCTGTTTCACCAAATGAGGAGCTCTTGGGAGAGGTCTGATAGGTGGAAGAGAAGGGCCCAGCACCACTAGGCAGGGACGTAGGTCCAAGGAGACAACAGACTTGTCTGTGCTTTCTCAGAAGGAGAAGGGACTGCAGGGCTGGGTGGGAGGAGAAAAGAAAAGAAATCACATCACCCGTGTCAGTGCTACAGGCAGCTCTCACCTATGGCTGCATCCTAGTCGCAACCCCTCTGACAGCCCCCTTGTCCACGTGCTCCACGCATTCCCAAAATTCTCCTCAGATTTGTCTTTGACTGAATGGAAAGGCCTAGTGTGGATAACTCCCTGTCACTGAGCTACAGCACAGGTTATTTCCAGAGTTTAAGAGGCATCATGCTCAGGTTTAGAAGCACCCTCCATTCTTCTTTCTAACACGTTATTCACCCCTTCTTTCCTTTATTTAAGTCATTCAGCATTTACTGATTAAGGCATAGGGCTTATTCTGGGAAACCAGTGGTCCCAGGTTTCAACAGTCTAACAGCGGGGAGAGACAGGTTGACCAAGAACTAAAATAGTTAAGCGTTATTAGACGGCTCACACAGGGTTGTTGGTAACTCACAGAAAAGGCTGTCTCAAGGGGTCGTAAAAGGCATCCTGAGGAATGTGATTTCTGAGAGGAGGCAAGAGGTGTTAAGAGAAGTGAGACAGGACAGTGGAATGTGGGGCAAGAGGAAGGGGCTCCCCAGCTGAGGCCACATCTTAGGAAAAGGGTCTGTGCCAAGAGCGTGGAGCTCTGAGTGAAGAGCAGGAAAGCCCCAAAGGGTGTGACGAGAACAGAGGTGCCACTTGGCCTGCTTCCAGCCCACCACCCACAATAAATGACCAAGGCAGAGGAGCTGGAAGATGGAAGATGGGCACCAGCCTGAACACAGCAGTGAGCTAAGACTGCAAGCAATCAGGTAGAGGGCACAGAAACTGCCAGTGAAGAGTGGACTGCAGACGGACACAGTCAGGTAAAGCAGTAGAAAGTGACTTCCTCCTGAGGCACACCAGTGCCCAAAGGAGCTACAATTCTGCTCCTAATTCCAGCGTGTACCTCTTCTCCCCACACCAAGTAGTTCTCCAATACCAGCTAGGTGTCCAACAATTCAGTTCTGACACCATCCACCTGGTGACAATGTCAGATCCCACAGGCGAAGGGCTCAGTCCCGCAAGACTGTCCCCTCCCCCAACTTGCCAATTGCAAGTCCAGGTTGTTGCCTGTGCTTCTGAGGGACTGGCTACAGATCCGATGTTCCAGTGACCTCCCTCCTCGGGTTCAATTAATTCGCTCACAGACTTCAGAGAAACATCTTACTTACTACGTTATTAGGAAAGGAACTCAGGAACAGCCAGATGGAAGAGAAGCCTAGGCTAAGTTAATATGGAACGGGCCCAGAGTACCCACTCTCTGAGAGCACAACTCTCCCTGAATCTCCCTCCGTTCACAACCCTGAAGCCAGTCCTTTTGCATTGTTATGCAGGCATCATTACACAGGCATGACTGATTAAATCATTGGCCATTGGCAGTTGAACTCAACCTCTAGCCCTTCACTGCCCCCCAGAAGGTCTGCAGGGTAGAGTGGGACTGTAAATTCCCACCCTCTAATCACGTGGTTGGTGCTCCTGGCAACCAGCTCCCATCCTTAGGTGTTTTCCAAAAGTCACCTCATTAACAAAACAAAAGACACCTTTTATTGCGCTTATCAAAGGAAATTCTATGGGTTTTAGTAGCTCTGTGCGGAAAGGGGACAAAGATCAAATATGTATTTCTTATTATGAATCACAGTATCTCAGGAGCCCTGCAAAGAAACCACAGGTCCCAGATCAAATTTACTTGACAACATTTCTGAGATCTGTTAGATATAAGCATATGTAAAGATAATTTCTCATGTGTAATCTGATTTATTACACAGAAAACTCAAGGTAATCTTAAAGATTTTCCTCAAATTCCTCAGGGGTTCAAAGAGTACACATTATCAGAGTATTTTATGTTGACCAATTAAAATTTAGCATATAAAAATATATTACCATTTTTCAGCCATATTCTACAAATATTTTAAATAATAGTGACCCAACAATTAAAAGATACCACTGGTCTTCAGCTTTTGTTTTAACTATCAAGAAACTCAGACTTGAACAATTCATTAGGGAAGAAAGAAAGAGAAAGATAAACAACTTGAAGGTCTCAGGGAGTAATTTTGAAACCATGCACCTCAGACTGGGACTTGAACCACCGTGCCGGGACTCAAACCCGGCCAAAACCCACAGTCTTCCAACTGAGATCACACACCTGGTTTTAGGACTTAATGTAACTCAGGTTCTTTTTTTTTGTTGTTGGCGGTACACAGGCCTCTCACTGTTGTGGCCTCTCCCGTTGCGGAGCACAGGCTCCGCGGCCATGAGTCACGGCCGCAGCCACTCCGCGGCATGTGTTATCTTCCTGGACCGGGGCACGAACCTGTGTCCCCTGCATCGGCAGGCGGACTCTCAACCACTGCACCACCAGGGAAGCCCGAAACTCAGGTTCTTGATGTCTCATTGCAGAAAGAATTCAGTGATAGACAAAGTGATAGGTAAGAAGTGGATTTATTTAGAGAAACACTCTCCACAGACAGACTTTGGGCCATCTCAGAAGGTGAGAGCAGCCTTGGGAGAAACACATTCCACAGACAGACTGTGGGCCATCTCAGAAGGTAAGTGTTTGGGTTTGTCAGTTTTTATAGGGGTGGGTAATTTCATAGGCTAATGAGTGGGAGGAGTATTCCAGCTGTTTCAAGAAGGCTGGGGATTTCCAGGAATTGGGCCACCACCCACTTTTTGATCCTTATGGTGGTCTTGGAACTGTCACGGTGCCTGTTGGGTGTGTCACTTAGCTTGCTGATGTACTAATGCTCACGGTCTAGTGGAAGTTGACTTGTCAACTTGGACCCATCTTTGATCCATTTGGTTCTAATCAGTTTATGTCATGGCCTCGGGCTATGTCATTCTTTCAAAGGTTGTGCCCTGCCCGCTTCCCTCCTGTTTCAATTTTGTTTATTTTTGTATCTCTTTCTTTATGGGGCCTGGGACCAGCAAGGAGGGCTCCAACTTTCCAACATTAGGGGAGAACCGTAATTCCTGGAGAGCAAAATCCACTTGATTAATTCAAGAAGACGACTGGAACTGCAAGAGCTGGAGAAATGTGGAGTTTCTGGCCATAAAATTATTTGCCAATACCAGCCCAGTGCACCCTGCTATGGGCACGTGTCCAGGACTAGACGTGAAACAGGAGGGAAGGGGGCAGGGCACAACCTTTGAAAGAAAGGCATAGCCCGAGGACATGACATAAACTGATTAGAACCAAATGGGTCCAAGATAGTGGACAAGCTGACTTCCACTAGACCTTGAGGAGCCTCAGTATACGCTCACTGTAACCAATCAGCAAGCTAAATGACACACCCACAGCAGGCATGACAGTTCCAAGGCAGACCATAAGGATCAAAAAGTGGGCAGTGGCCCAATTCCTGGAAATCCCCACCCCTTCCCAAAATAGCTGGAATACCCCTCCCACTCATTGGCTTATGAAATTACCCACCCCTGGGCTTCCCTGGTGGCGCAGTGGTTGAGAGTCCGCCTGCCGATGCAGGGGACACGGGTTCGTGCCCCGGTCCGGGAGGATCCCACATGCCACGGAGCGACAGGACCCGTGAGCCATGGCTGCTGAGCCTGCGCGTCCGGAGCCTGTGCTCCGCAACGGGAGAGGCCACAACAGTGAGAGGCCTGCATACCGCAAAAAAAAAAAAAAAAAGAAATTACCCACCCCTATAAAAACCGACAGCCCTATACCTTGGTACCTTTTTCACCTTCTGAGATGGCCCACAGTCTGTCTGTGGAGTGTGTTTCTCTTTAAATAAATCGACTTCTTAGCTATCACTTTGTCTCTCACTGAATTCTTTTTGCGATGAGACATCAAAACACCCTGAGCTTCATTAAGTCCTGAAACCAGGTATGTGATCTCAGTTGGAAGACCGTGGGGACTGGCCCAGTTCGAGTCCCAGCCTTGTGGGTTTGAGTCCCAGTCTGAGTTTTGGCCGGGTTCCACTCCCGGCACGGGGGTTCAAGTCCCAGTCTGAGGTGCACAGTTTCGGCCAGACTGACCAAGCAAGGGAGCCTACAAAGCTCAAAAATCTCACCTGGATTACAATGGAGCAAGCGTACCACATATATTCAGCTTGTTTGCAAACTGAAAAAAAAAAAAAAATATATATATATATATATATATATATATATATACAAACACACATGTATATAAACTTCTTCATCGTTCCTGTTGTAAAAAGGGGAGTCTTGGCAGATCTAAAATATTATGAGTATATGACTCAATGTGCTGTAAGAAAATCAAGTGTTTTAAGTGCAAAAATATCACCCTAATGCCATTTGTTGCAATGACAACTTGGAGAAATGCCGCCATTTAGGCCACAGGAGCACACTGGAGAGATGAAGGGCAAGAGTCGCCCCTCTATGGCTGAGCAATGGGAAGCCAGCCAGCACTCTGTAAAGCACAAGGTGAGTTTAGGGATTAGGCTTCTATCTTTAACACACAACTGAATACGACATAGTTTTCATCTTCTTGGGAGATTTTGTTCCATATGGGTCTAGACAAATGAGAAACTCTATACGGGCTGATCTGAAGACCCTCCTTGCCAATATCATCTCCCTCTACCTCTTCCCAGAGAGCCTGGATCTCTTCCCCCAGACTGCTCCTTTACATCCACATGTTGTCCCACACAGGTCCTCCTTTAAAGTGCTAACATGTTTCTAAACTAGAGTCTTGTGCACATTATTTTTTTCTCTACAGGAAAGAAAAAATGTCGTGTA
>NW_006775780.1:2716296-2762090 GCF_000442215.2 Lipotes vexillifer | reverse complement strand
GTGTAGGATACCTGACTTATGTTCCAATCTTTCTAAGAACTTCCCCTGGGGAGTCAGAAGTTATTTTGGAGCCTTCTCAGCAAGTCATTCTTATGTATTTTGGACAGGAACTCACAGCAGCCTGCACCCCACAGTACTTGATGGATTCACTGTGTTCCCTGGCCAGGAGCTCTCCTAGCCAGTGGGGGCATCTGGGCATGGATTCTCCTTGGTGCTGTCCAATCTGGAAGTGAGGCCAAAGGGAGGAGCGGCAGGGAGCAGAGGCTAAAGTTTCACTCTGGGGCATTTTCTCCACTGTAGATCAGTGCAGGAGGATGGAGAAGGTGAGGGACAGCAGCCAAATGGTAACAGAAGCAAAAAGAGGAAGAAGGAAGGAGAGGGTCTGGGAATTGTTCGGGGGGGGAGCGGGGGTGTGGAAGTTAATAGAAATAATACCATGATGACAGAAACCGAAGGTGTCAGAGGCTCATATTAATGGAAAGCCATCTTGAGACTTGAGAATAAGCCTTGAATTTATTTTTAAAATTGGAAAACAGCCATTTCATGTTTCAAGAGAATTCTGACTTGAGACATTAATCGTGTTAAGAGTTACTTCTTTTGTGGCCTGAGAGTCACAGCTTCCAAAGTGATTAAAAACCACCCCTGGCTGAGCAGTAACTAAAAGAAGAAAAAATCCATCACTTCTAGAGCACACGGGAAAGAGGAAAAAAAGTTGGGGAAATTTCCTTTGTCATTGAATTTCCTGCTGGATAGAATTACTTCTGCATCTTGGTCTTCTAGGTATCACGGCTAGCTGAGGTGCAGAACAGGGACCAGCTCTCATTAGTATAATGGCATGCTGAACCAATTAACTTGGATTCTTGAAGGATGGAAATCTAAAACCTCTAAGCCTGACTACTGTACAAAATTTCCAAAGGAGTAGTTTTTCTTCATCTATTTCTGGTAATATCCAGAGCATTTAAGGCAATCTGCTCATGTTTCTCTAATATACTTGACTTTTTACCAAGAAAGCAAAAGGCAGTTATCTCCTCAAAAAGTCGTCTTGAATCTGAAGCTGATTCATTAGTCACCCAGATGTTAGAAAAGGAATATCTAAATGCTGTTGTTCTCATTTAACCTGTAGGCCATACTGAAGGCAATGACCAGCATAATTAACAAATGTCATGAAGATAATTAGTGCAACTTTAAATGCAAGTGGTCATTTTATGGAATTATTTTAGGTGATTGAGAAATCATTATTTTTGTAGAATCACATAAAGCTTTCTCTTAATTTTCTATCCAAATATTCGTATGCAAATTTCTAAAGAAAATAAATGCTTAAAATCCCCACTTAAAAGAACTCAACAGATATTTCTTGAATTTTAATAATTTGACTAAAAAAATATGTTTAAATCCCAAAGAATGGAAAACAGCCTGCCTTGGTTTGAGGAATGCTAGTGTTCTTTCCACACCAGCCTCACTTGGGCCAAGTGAGTATAATTACTTCAGTGGAGCCCGTCTTTTTTCAAAGGCTTGATACGTCTCCATTGCCTCCTGGAATTGCTGAAAACTACAGTGATTCACTTGGGTACAATTATAAGCATTGCTTTTCAGAGAGTGTTATATAAATACTACTTGGAAGAAAGAAGTTAAAAGGATAAGTCAGTAACTGAGGAAACTCAGAGATTTTATTTTCACCATTTGTGATTACTTGGTTATGGAATTATAGGTAAAAGAGTACATGCTTCTTTTGTTTTAAATTTTTATTGAAATATAGTTGATTAACAATGTTGTGTTAGTTTCAAAGCAAAGTGATTCAGTTATACACACACACACACACACACACACACATATATATATATATTCTATTTAGATTATTTTCCATTACAGATTATTACCAGATATTCAGTATAGTTCCCTGTGCTATACAGTAGGTCTTTGCTGAAAAATCACATGCTTCTGTCACTACTGTCTACAGCAAAAGTCAAACAAAAATACTGACATGTGAGTGCATGCACACACAGACAGACATGCATACCACTAACATCTGTAAGAAAAAGGTAAGTGAGACCCACGTGGTTATTCTGCTGGCTAGATCTGATCCCTTGTGAGAAGATAGGAGATGTTTTGTCAGCAGCAGGGTTTTAGGAAGGTGGTTAGGGGGTTCCCTTTTCTCCCCAGAGCCAGGTGCCTCCTGATCCTCCTTGTTTTAATGTGCCCCAGTGATAATCACACTGACTCATGAAAAACTACTCTTACAAGAATACCAGGACCACACAGTCAGGCTCAGCATCCAGAAGTCAACTATTGGATGGGAAAAGCCAAATTTTGAGAAAAAAAGAAACTAGTTCTGGATTTTCCTACTTTTCTCTGTGGCCAGAACCTACCATTGGAGGGAAAATCCTGCAGATACTTCAGCTTACTCTCTGGAGTTCTTTAAACAGATCTCCACCCTTTTCTCTTTTATTCTAACATGTTTTGCGGAAGGGCAACATTCCAGTGGTGCCATTTAAACATAAAAGCAAAACCACAAAAATGCTCTGCCTCAATTTGAATTCCAGAACATAAAATTGATTCTCAGTTTACCTTCAGACCTTTGCTGTCTGTGTATCAAATATGCCTATGTAATTCCCGGTGGTGGACAGGTACTGGAGCTTTCTTGTCCAGGACCGGGGGGCATCCCCTGTTGCCCTCCTTTTCTCTAATCACTATTTTTAGTTGGTTGCAGTGGAAGCTCTGCTGAGTTGGAAGCATTCTACTGGATTCTCAAAAAATAAACCCAAGGAATATTCTACAGCAGTAATTCTCAAACTAGGGTGCATCAGAATTACCTGGAGGGCTTCTTTATTTTTTTATTTTATTTTTTATTTTTTTATTAATGTATCATCGCTGTACAGTACTTAACTTACAGATAAGTTACAGGTGTACATAATAGTGATTCACAATTTTTAAAGGTTATAGTCCATTTACAGTTATTGTAAAATATTAGCTATATTCCCCATTCTACAATATATCCTTGAGCTTATTTTATACCTAATAGCTTGTACCTCTTAATCCCCTACCCCTATTTGGCCCTTCCCCCCTCCCCTCTCCCCACTGGTTTGTTCTCTATATCTGGGAGTCAGCTTCTTTTTGTCCTATTCACTAGTTTGTTGTATAAGTGATACCATATATGTGAAATCATACATGTGGAGGGCTTGTTTATACACAGATTTGCAGGTCCCACTCAGAGATTCTGGCTGGTGAAGGGTGGGGGGTGGGAGGAGGAACAAGAATTTGCATTTCTCCAGGTGCTGCTTTTGCTGCTGTTCTGAGATGCACACTTTAAGTAGCACTTGTCTAGAACTGTTCAGACACAAAATCAGGCAATAAGAGAACTGATTGATTCCTGCATTCATTTCTCCAGCATTAGTCATGTACGGCCATATCCCAGGTCCTCTGCCAGGCTCCAGGATGCACACTTGAAAAAGCCCAGGGCAGTAAGCCAGGCACATAGGTTTAATAATAGGTAACGGGTGATACAAATAATGCATAGAAAAGGATGGAGTGGACACAAGGCTCAAGGCTACCTGGATGCGTGGGTGGAGCCAGGAGCTGGCATTAAAAGTTTGAGAAGATGACATTTGGATTGCGTCTTGAAAGGGGGTCCAGAATCACCAGGACAGCAGCACCATGAATAGTGGCCTGCAGCAGTAGTAGAGAATATTATATGTAGATCTATAGGAACATACAGCCTGAGAAAGAGGGAGAGAAGGATGCAAAAGAGATATAAGACTTGAAATGTCTCAGACAGTCAAGGCTTGGTTAGAACATGAGCACTAAAAGACGCAATGGCCTAGAGGATAAGAAGCAAATGAGAGTGCTAGTAAGACAGACTCACAGGAATTATGACCACTTTGAATGAGGAGAGTAAAGGAAGGGAGAAAATCAATGACGGAAAATCAGAATGGATGGGGGAACAAAAGGGGTTCATTTCTGGACACATCAAATTTGAGGTGTCTGGAGCACAGAGGAAGCTCTCTCTGCTAGGCAGCTGAACATATAAGGCCTGGAGCCTAGGAGGTAGATGTGGGCTAGAAGTCCCCAACTTTGACCTACGAGCAGTTGAGTTCTTAGAAGCAAATGAGATTGCCCATTTGTCCACTCATTCAATATTTACTGAGCACTTAGTACCTGTCAGGCACATTTGAGGAGTATATTAGCTTTCTGTGCTAACAAATTGCCACAAATTGAGGGGCCTAAAACAATACACATTTATTATCTTCCAGTTCTCTTAGTCAGAAGTCTGGGTTGGCTGGGGATGGTTTCTCTGCTCCAAATTTCACCAGGCTGAAATCAAGGTGTCAGCAGGGCTGTGTTCCCTACTGGAGCCTCTGGGGATGAACCTACTTCCAGGCTCATTCAGGTTATTGGCAGAATCCGCCTCCTTGTGGATTCTGAAGGCCCCAGTTTCCTTGCTGGCTGTCAGACAAGCTTTCGTCCCCACCCAGAGGCGGCCTGCATTCTTTGTCATGCTTTCTATCAGGCACACTCAGCATCTGTAGGTGGAGTCCCTCTCCCTCTCATGTTTCAGATCTCTCTTCCTTTCTGCCACATCTCTCTGCTGTCTCCCTCTTCTGAGGTGTCTCTCGGAGAAATGTCTCTGCTTTTAAAGGAGTCATGTGAGTAGACTGGGCCATAACCTTAGTTAAAACTGCAAAGTTCCTTTTGCTATGTAAGGTATTCACAAGATCCAGAGATCAAGGTGCAGGCATCTTTGAAGGCTATTCTGCCTATCACAGGTAACTGGAAATTTGGTATTAGCAAAGCAGACAAAATCCTTGCCTTCATAGCGTTTATAGAGTTGGGGACATTTAGATCTAAATCAAATGATTATCCAAAGAATTATATAACTATAAAATATGTTGAAATCTCTGAAGGAACACCATAGTATAAAAGGTATGGTGAAGGAAAATGCAGGTTGATCTGGTCTGTGGAGAGAAGGAATGTTTTGCCAAGGGCATGAAATTGAGTTGAGAGCTGAATGATGCATGGGAGCTACCTAGATGAAGAGGGTTACGGGAATAGTATTTCAGAAGGAAGGAACAGCATATACGAATGTCTTGAGGTGAATGTGGTATTAAGAACTGGAAGAAGGCAGGAGTGTCTGGAGCAGAGGGGATGAGGGACATGGTGTAGGAGGGAGAAGTCGGACATGGAAAAAAACATGGGAAAAGTTTTTGTTTTTATCCTAAAGGGCAATAGGAAAACATTGAAAGGTTTTCTGCTAGGAAATGCGATGTTCAGATTTTTTTTTTTACGTGATTATTTTGACTGCAGTTTGAAGAAAGTAATGCAGGTGCCAAGAGAGCTAGAGTATTAGGGATACAGTTCTGTGGTCTCAGAATGAGATGGTAGGAGCTTTACATTGTGGCAAGATAATGAAAAGAGAAAAGTGAATGGGTTTAATAGATGTTTAGAAAGTCTATTAGTCAGGATTCCTTGGTTACATGTAACTTGAACTGTCATATGGGTGAAAAGAGAGAGGTAGGGAGAGTACTATTATCTTACAGTTTCCCCAAATTCAGGAAACCCAGGGATGGCACTGACTGAAGCCAGGGACACAGTGCCCAGGGCCTTCTTGCCATCTATCTCTCAGTACAGTGGGCTCCTTGCCTGCCAAAATAATAGACTAACCAAGAGTGAGGACTGAGGCAGGGGTCGGGGGAACATCCTGCCAGCAGTCCAAGGTTCCCATCTTTACAGTCAGAGAATAAAGAATCTTCTTTTAAATTTAACTCCATTTAAAAAAATTCCCTGATTAGTTAAACTTCAATCACCTGTCCATCTCTAGAAAAAACATTATGGTTAGGGGTAAGGTCCTACTGGGAGGCACTGCTATATTCTAGGCATATTTCTCAGCAAAGAGGGCATGTTGTTCTGATAAAACAGAAAAATAAATGCAAAAAGCAAAGTTGATAACGTGTTGGCATATGTAGGACATGGTACATGATAGAGAAAGGGAGGTCCAAAATAATTCCTATGTTAATGGCTGGACCATACAGACCAGTTACAGCCAGACTATGGCAGGAAATCCTAAGTCCTGGGCTATTGCCTGTTTTTGTAAATAAAGTTTTATTGGAGCACAGCCATGCCCATTTCTTTATGTACTGTCTATGGCTGCTTTCATACTTGAATGGCAGAGTTGAGTAGTTATGACAGACACTGTGTGGTCCACAAAACTTAAAAGGCTTATTATCTGGCTCTTTACAGCAAGTTTGCCAACTCCTGATCTAGATGGATAGATGTGTCTTTCAAGAGACAGATCAAGTTTGCGAGGAAGAACATGCATTTGGTTTTGGGCATGTTGAATTTAGGTGTTTTTGAGATATCCAAATCGGAACAACATATACACGTTTGGAGATCTGAAGTTCACTTTTGTTTCTTGTTTTTTTAAATAGTTCAAGGAAGAATTTAATAATCCCCATACTCGTTGGAATAGACTTATTGTTTTGTAGCTATGGTAACTAGTTACCATTACAACCAGTCTTAAATAGGCTTAATCGATCAATGAAAACATGCTCGGAGAACAGGTTTTTGAAAGCAGGCCAATGAGCAACAGGGCCCCTCTTTTGAAAGACAATCAGTTGGCAAGAGCTTCAGCCCAGTAAACACACTGAGAAGTCAACCAGTTTCAGCAGCCTTACCCAAGCAGCCATGCTTCTCCAGCTGATGTCAGCCCATTCACTGAACAGGATACTTCCTAAAATTCCAAGGTAAAATCAGTAGTCTGCTTTGTTTGGAGAAACTGTGTCTAAAAGGATCATAACTCTCCCTTACGAGTGAGAAATACATTCAGCTTTGTGTTGCCATTAATTAATGGTGAGTTCTTCCTTCAACTGAGCCTGAGATTTTAAAAAAGTAAATGTCTCCCATGGTAGTTGTGGCCACGGGAGAGGGAAAATACACTAAGTGAGAAGTCAAAAGCAGCTAGGATGAAGCTACTCCAACATTTCATGACTATGTAGAGAAGAAGACTACAAAGGAGAAAATGAAGGCCGGGCCATGAAGGTGGGAGGATAATCAAGACAATCTGTTGCCACAGAAGCTGAGGCCAGAAACTGTTTAAAGAATTAAGAAACAGTCAAGAGGGACTTCCCTGGCAGTCCAGTGGTTAAGACTCTGTGCTTCCACTGTAGGAGGCACGGGTTCAGTCCCTGGTCAGGGAACTAGAATCCTACGTGCTTCGTGGTATGGCCAAAAAAAAAAAAAAAAAAAAAAAAAAAAGGCTGAAATAAAGAAAGCTATTTAAAAAAGAAGAAAGAAAGGAAGGAAGGAAAGAAGGAAGGAAGGAAGGAAGGAGGAAGGGAGGGAAAAGAAAAGAAAGAAAGGAAGAAAGTAACAGCCAAGAGAGTAAAATGTCACTGATAGTCTACCTAAGATAGGAACTGAAATTTGTCTACTGGGTTTAGTTAACAGGGAGATCATTGTGACTTTGGTGAAATCTGCTTGCTTGTCCCAATGAGACTGAGATTAAGGTTGGATGTTGAGATGTGAATGGAGATGAGGAAATGAGAATGAAATGTATAGACAATTCTTTGGTAGAGAAAAAATGGTTTGGTGTCATTTTGTTTTGTCTATAAAATGGGAAAGTCTTGACCATGGTGACATACTGATGTCAAAAATTCAGTAAATACATTGAAGACATAAGAAAGAAAAGACATAATCAATAATATGGTGAAACAGAAAGAGGGGAAGAGACCAGGGTGGTGGTGAAGGAATTGGGTTTAGATAATAAAATAAGAATCTATAACAAAACAAACTAAAAATGGAAGCAAAAATAGGTACAGATAAGATTAGGTTATAGAATGCACAGCACAAAGTTGCAGGAGAATCCATCTGATTATTTCTTTTATCTCTTTGGAGGAGGAAGGCAAAGTTATTTTCTGAAATTGAAAAAGAAAATGGAAAAAGTTGGTTCGATACTGAGGAAATTTAGGACATCGATAGGAAGAAGACAGGGAGAACCAAGAATATGACATTGATAAAACCATATTTAAAGAGACAGGCAAAGAAGAGGAACCAGCAATTTGGACTAAGAATGACTGAAGAAAAAGGAAAAAGGGAAAACCAAGATGGTGGTTTAATAGAAACCAAGAGAGAGGAAAGTTTTATGAAAAGAACAGACACTAGTTGCAGAGGACAAGTAAGAAAAACTGAAAACAGTACATTAGATTTAGGAACTAGGATGTCATTGGCTTTTACATGGAGACTGGGGCCAGAAATCTGACTATAATAGGTTAAAAGGTGAAATGGGAGATTTCCATTTAAACATAGTGGATTGAACATTATTTCTGCTTCTTTGATAACTGAGAGTATTTACTCTCTATGTTATATTTAGTATAATGAGCGTAAAGAAGTTAAAATTTCCATACTACAAGAGTAAAAAGGACAGGAGAGGACACAACAGATGATAGTTGTCAACAAACTTTTAGAAGGAAAAAGTCAGCAGAGATCAGAAACGTAAATAGCAACTGTCTGTAAGTACCAAAGAGAAAAATAATATTTCAGTGCTATGGGCTGAATGTTTGTGGCCCCATAATATGCATCTGCTGAAACCCTAATGCCCCATATGATGGTATTAGGAGGAGGGGCCTTTGGGAGGTGATTAGGTCATGAGAGCAGAAACCTCAGGAATGGGATTAGTGCTCTTATAAAAGAGACCCCAGAGAGCTCCCTAGTCCCTCCCACCATGTGAGTATTCAAGAAGTCTACTACCTGGAACAGGGCCCTCACCCAACCATGAAGACACCATGATCTTGGACTTCCAGCCTCCAGAACTGTGAGAAGTAAATTCCTGTTGTTTATTAGCTACCCACTCTGCGGTATTTTGTTATAGCAGCTCAAATGGACTAGGACAAATAACCGTGGAAGGGTTCAGATGCCAACCATGAAAGTTGGCATCAAAAGGTCATGACATGGGCAAAAAGCCCCATATACATTAAACAGCTAAATCATTATACTAACTGATGAGATCTCTGGATCCCTTGACTATTTATGGGCCCTAGAATGCTAGGGCTTAGACATACACACAATTTAGAGTTTGAAGGATTCTGTTCCATAAAATGTCAGATACACTAACATCTGATCTTCCTTATCACCCCAAATGGGCAGGCTCCAGCCCAATCACTGACCAGTTGACACAAGTCTGTCCATGCCACAAAATTTCCAAGGAGCTGATGGGTGACTCTTTCTTAAATGCAAATGAATAAGAAAAGACCACCAATCATGTGAGGAAAGCCCCTAACACAGCAGAGAGAGACCGACACCACGAGGAAAGGTCAAACAACAATACTAGAATTAATAGTTTCAGAGAGATTAAAAAAATATGTAGTTAGGGCTTCCCTGGTGGTGTAGTGGTTGAGAGACCGCCTGCCGATTCAGGGGTCACGGGTTCATGCCCTGGTCCAGGAGGATCCCACATGCTGCGGAGCGGCTGGGCCTGTGAGCCATGGCCGCTGAGCCTGCACGTCCGGAGCCTGTGCTCCGCGGCAGGAGGGGCCACAACAGTGAGAGGCCCGCGTACCGCAAAAAAACCCCAAAAAACAAAAGAAAAAAGATACTTGATATAATTTGAATCTTCCTAAAAAGAGCCGCGCACCCCAAAAAAAAAAAAAAAAAAAAAAAAAAAAAAAAATGTAGTTAGACATAGATATAGATTATTTCCAAGAAATAGCAGGGACATGAAGGGTGGCTTAATGGGAGCAAAGTTTTAGAGAGGAATATTTGAAGAAAAAGATAAAAATGTTTGAGAATGGGAAAACAAGGGTGCGGGGGGGTTGAACAGCATTCAAGAGAATAGTAATTTCATCATTATCTATGGACACTATTCAACTTTTAAGTTTTTGCACACATGTTTGATAAGAATAGTAAAGAGTAAAAATAAGCAAATTCGACATAGGACATGTGGACAAAGAATATAATCTTTTTTAAAACTCTTTAAAGAGAAGGAAAGATAGCACAACTGTAGTAAGAAAGGTGTAGGATCATGGAAGGTTTTCTATTTTACTATCTTATGTAGGAAATATTTGAGTATATTTGTAGGTTGGAACGAAAAGTGAGAAGGAGAGAGAGGATCAAAACACAGATAACAGAGAAAATTAAGGGAGGCGATGCAGGGAGGTAACAGGGTCCACAGTGCAGGTTAAAGACTGATTTCAGGGACAAGTTCTTCTCTTCTCTGAACTGCAAGAGTGGAACACGGATGGAGTTATGCCTAATGGCTCTCATTTTCTCAGAAAAGGAGAACCAAGGTCACCATCATTGATGCCAATGAAGGGCAAGTGGGTAGGTGAGGATGAGAAGAGTGCTAGTGATTTGGCATATCCTTGTGGGTAATCAAGGAAGCAAGCAAGCCAGAATTGTGTAAAAGAACTTTCAAACCAGTACCTACTGTATAGCAAAGGAAACTCTACTCAATACTCTGTAATGACCTACATGGGAAAACAATCTAAAAAAGAGTAGATATATGTATCTGTGTAACTGATTCACTTTGCTGTACAGCAGAAACTAACACAACATTGTAAATCAATTATATTCCAATAAGAATTAATTAAAAAGAAAAGAACTTTCAAACCAAATGGAGGCTCATTAGAGATTGGAGACCATGAGTTGTAGTAACAGAGGTCTATACAGCTGAATGACTGGGGGTGAGGGTGGCATTTATCACCTAATTTCTAGGAAGGGTAAATGAATGGCTGGATTGACACTGATTTGCAAGGCTATGAGAATGCTGAGAAGACCAAAAAGTATAATGAAACATTAAGTATTTCATTGTGGAGAGGTTGGGCTACAGAAGGAAGGAAGTAGTGGACTGAACGAAATAAAAGGAGTTGATAATTAGAAGTCTTAGACAACCTGCATATAGGGAACAGGGGAAGGAGAAAAATGTAGGGATAATTATGGTCAGAAGTAGGAATATTGGAGTTTAAGATTTCCCAACTTGTGCCAATGTCCTGAGTGTGATCCTGTAGATAGTGACTCGGGGTGGGACAGACATTGTTGGGGTGTAAGAAGGCAAGAATCTCTCCACATGGAGAACAAAGACAACCAGGATGGTGGCTGATGGCAGAGGAGTAGAAGGGAAGAGAGTATACCGGTACCAAAGCTTGAGGAATGATGGGGTGGTGTGGTTACATGGGGGCACCACTGAAGACAGAGGCTGCCTAAAGGTAGAAGTATATGGATCTATAGGTAATAAAAGGCACCAATGTCCTTCCAAACAGTTGTAAATCTTTCCCTGTCTCTTTACTCCGATGAATGTGGTTACCTGGCCAGACCAGCCAAAGAATCCAGTGTCAGCAAAAAAGCAAGTTGGATGAGATTAAGAGTTGCTGCAAAAGGAAAAACTATCATGAGAAAAACGCTGAACGTGGTGCAACAGAAGGGAATCCAAGTCAGCCATAAAAAGGTACCTGCCCAAATGCTTAGGGCCGAGACAAAATCAGGATGGGCCCAACAGAAGGCAATCAGGATACCAGGGCCAATTCAAAGAGAATAGCTCCTTTAAATTCCAATTTTTATATACCTGTATATTTGAGACATATGAAAGCTCCCTATTAAATTGTCAGCATACAGTGATCTTAAGGGCATGATAAATAGAAGGATGCAGAGAGATAAGAGTGGACAGTCAGGAGCTGATTCTGGACGGCATGGAGAAGACCAATACAAACCTGCTCCAGAATGACTAGCCCATGGATGTTGGTGAGAAGACCATTTGGGGTGTAGGACACTGGCCGTTTGTTGAGGTCTCTGTTTTGCATTTGCCCATGAGCCCAGCATGGAAGCCTTTGCAATAGGTGGTAAGGTGATTCTCAGAATGTGTTCCCTGCCTTCTCCTCTTCTCTAATATCAAATGTGGAATGTTTTCCAGCCCCTGTGGTGTGTCGCACCAGGGCACCATGATGACTCCTCTTGTTTATTACTTCCCTCTTCTGTCTTCCTGCTCCTTGTTTCTACTTTTATAATGGCAGGCTCTTTCTTGGAGGGGCTTAGAGCCCCTCCCCATTTCCTCTGCCTTTTTACTCCCCATATGTGCTTTGATTTATTAACAAACCTACAGGGAGCCTTGGAATGAAGAGAACTAAAAAATGATTGCTGCATTCCTCCAATCTTCCTGAGCCCACAGGCTGGAGGCATCAACCGCCTAAGTATTCACAGAAAGTTATTTTAGGGAATGAATCTGGGGCCATTGTAAAATTCCAATGGCTTTAGTTTCCTCACAATTTTCTGATATTTAAGCTTTTTAGACAGGATTGTCTGAAGCTATGTAGTTTAAGGGTCTCTAAGTTATAATTATAATCATGGATCTACCTCTAATGCCCTGTATTAGAGCAAGACTCTATACCTCTGTTCTATAAAATAGGGAGCACAAAAATAACCTTCCTTTAAGAGCTGTGGTCAATAAAATCTAATAAATACTGCCATGAAACAGCCAGGATTTGGATGCAGGAATGGGGTGCTTGAGAAACACTAAATAAAATGATGTAGTGAACAATCTAAGAATTGAGAACTCAGGGTAGTCTGCCAGCTGAAAATATTAATGTCGAACATTAATAGAGTCAGGCTTCTCAGAGGCAAAATTCTGCTTTAGGAACACAGTACCACTACCCGCCTCCACTTTTCCTCCATTTAGGATCTTGTTCCTGACCTCCAGGGCAGCAACACCCTTTTAATTCCTGTTAATTGCCTGGACCTCTCCACCTCTGTATTACCCACTCTGGCAACCAACTGCACAGTGTTCTACCACTTTCCCCTACTTCCTTCTCTCCAAATTTGATCTGGCCTATGCGCAAACCTCCAGGACTTAGTTATCTGCTGGATGACAGTTGATAGCAGGGGGATGAATAAGGGCTATCTTCCTAGCAAAGTGTTTGATTGGGTCTAAGTAGCAATGCCTCAATCAGTACAAATGCGTAGACTTTCATAAACTGCCCTTAATGTGTTCACTAACCCTGGAAATTTCAAGCCATGTATCTCACTGTGTGGAAGAGAGGTTTTAGATTATTTGGGGTTTTCAGCATATTTCAGTTGACATTATGAAAGCAGTTGCCAATTCTATCTACAACCTTGAAGGAGGGCCATCTATTAACAAGAGAAATCAATATCTCGGGGCAAAGTTTCTACCTCACTTCAAGAGGTAGAAACTACTGATTACTAAGACAACTTCATCTTCCATATCCAACCAAGCAAGAGGAACTTCTTTGATCCTGACCCAACTCCTTAACATTTTAGGTAATGCAGATAAAGTTGACTTCCAATAACCCCCAGGTGGATTATCTGCAAATATGGTTTTTACCTTCTTATTGTCATTTATTTTGACATTGTCATTTATTTTGTCTATTTAAGCCCTCTAAAAGCATTACTGTTGCTTCTGTTTACTCTTATCCCCTGCATGCAATAATGATAATTCCTAACATTTGTTTGGCATTTCATGGTTTTGAAGCATTTTCACATGCATTATCTTATTTGATGTAGTTTCTAACTAATCCAAAGTTGGAAGGAAATTCTCCGAAATAACATTTTGTCATTAATTTTTTTCCTTGGGAAGATATATGCTAACATGTTGCAAGCCAATTAAAAAACAAAACAAAACATAACATATATGAGATAGTGCTGATCTTTTGCACAAGTCTGAGTAGATTGCACTGAGTATGCCAGTGACCATCCCAACAAATGGGGAAGGGGGAGGAAATAAGCAGATAGATGATCAGAAATCTCCAGTTCCTTGTCACACTGTCTTATTGTTGGGCTCAAAGGCAAGATCAAAGTCACACTGGAAAGTGGATTTAGGCCCTTGTATTTATGGTCAATTGACTTTCAACAAAAGTAACAAGGCACATCAATGAGGACAGGATAGTCTTTTCAACAAATGGTACTGGGACAAATGGATATCCACATGCCAAAAGATGAACTTAGACCCTTACCTCACACCACACACAAAAATTATCTCAAAATGGATCAGAGACCTGACTGTATGAGCTAAAACTGTAAAACTTTTAGAAGAAAACATAGGATAACATATTCAAGACTTTGGGTTAGATACAGCTTTCTTAGATATGACAATAAAAGCAGGATACATAAAAGAAAAAAATCAATAAATGGGACGTCACAAAATTCAAAACTTTTGTACGTCAAGATATCATTGATAAAATAAAAAGACAACCCATAAACTGAAAGAAAATATCTGCAAATCATATCTGATTAAAAAATCTTATATTAAGACTATCCAATGAGCTCTTACAGATCCATATACAGATCTTCCTTGATTTACGATGGGTTTACATCCCAATAAGCCCATCGTAAGTTGAAAATATCGTAAGTCGAAAATGCATGTAATACACCTAACCTACTGGACATCACAGCTTAGCCCAGCCTACCTTAAATGTGCTCAGGACATTTACATTAGCCTAAAGTTGGGCAGAATCATCTAACACAAACTCTATTTTATAATAAAGTGTTGAATATCTCATGCAATTTATTGAATACTGCGCTGAAAGTGAAGAACAGAATGGTGGTGTGGGTACAGAATGGCTGTAAGTGTATTGGTTGTTCACCCTCATGATCGTGCAGGTGACTGGGAGCTGTGGCATCAGGAGAGCGTGTGGTACGGCCTATCACTAACCTTGGAAAAGATCCAAATTCAAAGTACAGTTTCTATTGAATGTGCACTGTTTTTGCAGCATAAAGTCAAAAAATTGTAAGTCTAACCACGGTGAGTTGGGGACTGTCTGTATAAGACAAATAACCCATCATAAAATAGGCAAAAGATTTGAATGGACATTTCACCAGAGAAGATATACAAATAGCTAATAGTACATGAAAAGATGGCCAACACCATTAGTCATTAGAGAAATGCAACCATAATGAGGTACCATTTCACATCCACTAGAATGGCTATGATTTTTTAAAAAGAAATAATAACAAATATTGTTGAAGATATAGAGAAATAGAAGCCTTAAATGTTACTGATGGGGTAAAATAAAATGGAATAGCCACTTTGGAAAACACTTTGGCTGGGTCTTAAAAGTGAAACTTTAATTTACCACATGGCCCAGCAATTCCATCCCAGGGTATCTACCCAAGAGAATTACAAGCATATATGCACACAAAAACTTATACTCCAATGTTCATAATAGGATTATCATAATGGACAAAGTGGAATCAACCTCTTTTCCACCAATTGGTGAATGGATTAAACAGACTGTGGGATACAGATGACCCTTGAACAACACAGCTCTTATACACAGAACTTTTTCAATAAATTTACTACTGTGTTTATGGTCCGAGATTGGTTGAATCTGTGGATGCAGAGCCCGCAGATAAAGAGGGACAACTATGGGACTTGAGCATCCACGGATTTTGGTATCCACGATGGGTCCTGAAACCAATCCCTCACAGAAACCAAGGGACAACTGTGTCCATACAACAGAATACCATTCAGCAATAAAAATGAATATAGTTCTGATAAATTCTACAACATAAACTTCAAAAATATTATACTAAGTAAAAGAAAACAGATGCAAAAGACCAAATACTGTGATTCTATTCATATGAAATGTTGAGAACAGGCAAATCTATAGAAACAGAAAGTATATTAGTAATGCCTAGGCCTAAGGCAGAGGGAGGGATTTAGGAATGGGATGCAGATTAACTGTAAAAGGATATGCAGTATCTTATTGAGGTGATAAAAATGTTCTAAAAGTGGATTATGATGATCATTACAAAGCTCAGTAAATTTACTAAAAATCATAATATAGGTAAATTTATGTTGAAAATTATATCTCAATAAATTCGTTTAAAATTCATTTAGGAGTTATAGTCAAATCTCCATTCCCCATCTTGATTTAAGAGAACTGTATGCAAAATCCCAAACTCTAGATTATCCAAGGAGATTTTTCATTTCATTTTGCTTTAAAGCAAGCTTTCTGATTTATAATTGAATTTGAATTTGCTCTAGATTTAGTTAATTCACTTCCAACAAATTTATGATGGAAAGAAAACCTCATTCAAGAGGAACTTGGAATTAACTCTGTTTCATCTTTCTCTGTCTTTCCTACTCAATTGTTTTCTGCTCCCAACTGCAGGCAGACTTTGTTTTATTGCATTCTGCTTTATTGCACTTCACAGACACTGTGTTTTTTACAAACTGAAAACTTGTGGTAACCCTCTGTCAAGCAAGTCTATCAGCGCCATTTTTCCAACAGCATTTGTTCACTTTGGGTCTCTGTGTCACATTTTGGTAATTCTCAGAATATTTCAAGCTTTTTTATTATTATTACATTTGTTATGGTGATCTGTGATCAGTGATCTTTGATGTTACTATTATAATTATTTTGGTGTGCCACAACTGTGCCCACATAAGACAGCAAGTATAAGTGATAAACGTTGTGTGTCCTCTGACTGCTCCGCTGACCAGCCGTTCCCGTCTCTCTCCTTCTCCTCGGGCCTCCCTATTTTCTATGCTACAACAATATTGAATTTAGGCCAGTTAATAACCCTACAATGGCTTCTAAGTGTTCCAGTGACAGGAAGAGTTGCACATCTCTCAGTTTTAATCAAAACCTAGAAATGATTAATCTTAGTGGGGAAGGCATGTTAAAAGCCAAGATAGGCTGAAAGTTAAGCCTCTTGCAACAAACAATTGGCTAAGTTTTGAATGAAAAGGGAAAGTTCTTGAAGGAAATTAGAAAGTGCTACTCCAGTGAACACATAAGTGATAAGAAAGCAAAATTATTGCTGATATGGGAAAAGATGTAGTGATCTGAATAGAAGATCAAACCAGCTACAACATTCCCTTAAACCAAAGCCAAATCCGCAGCAAGGCCCTAACTCTCCTCAACTCTATGAAGGCTGAGAGAGGTGAGGGAGCTGTAGAAGAAAAGTCTGAAGCTAGCAGAGGTTGGTTCATGAGGTTTCAGGAAAGAAGCTTTCTTGATAATGTAATAGTGCAAATAAGGTGAAGCAGCAACTGCTGCTCTAGAAGCTGCAGCAAGTCGCACAGAACATCTAGCTAAGATGTTTAGTGAAGGTGGCTACACTCAACAGATTTGCAATGTAGATGAAACAGCCTTCTATTGGGAGAAGATACCATCTGGGATTTTCATAGCTAGAGAGAAGTCAGTGCCTGGCTTCAAAGCTTCAAAGGACAGGCTGATTCTCTTATAAGGGGCTAATACAGCTGGTGCCTTTAAGTTGAAGCCAATGGTCATTTGCCATCCCCCAAATTCTAGGGCCCTTAAGAATTGTACTAAACCTACCCTGCTTGTGCTCTCTAAATGGAACAACAAAGCCTGGATGACAGCACTTCTGTTTATAATATGGTTTACTGAATATTTTAAGTCCACTGTTGAGACCTACTGCTCAGAAAAAAGATTCCTTTCAAAATATTACTGCTCATTGACAACGCACTTGGTCACCCAAGAGCTCTGATGGAGATGTACAATGAGATTCATTTTGTTTTCATGCCTGCTAACACAACATCCATTCTGTAGCCCATGGATCAAGGAGTCATTTTAACTTTCAAGTCTTATTATTTAAGAAATATATTTTGTAAGGCTATAGCTGCCATAGAGAGTGATTCCTCTGATGGGTCTAGGCAAAGTCAACTGAAAACCTTCTTAAAAGGATCTATTATACCATTCTAGATGCCATTAAGAACATTCATGATTCATGAGGAGTCAAAATATCAACATAAGCAGGTGTTTGGAACAAGCTGATTCTAACCCTCACCAGATGACTTTGTGGGGTTCAAGACTTCAGTGGAGGAAGTCACTGCAGATATGGCAGAAATAGCAAAAGCACAGAATTTGAAGTGGACTCTGAAGATGTGACTGAATTGCTGTAGGCTCATGATAAAATTTTAATGGGATGAGGAGTTGTTTCTTAAGCATGAGCAAAGAAAGTAGTTTCCTGAGATTGAATCTACTCCTGGTGAAGATGCCGTGATGATTGTTAAAATGACAACAAAGGACTTAGAATATGACATAAACTTATGTGATAAAGCATTGGTGGGGTTGAGAGGATTGACTCCAATTTTGAAAGAGGCTCTACTGTCGGTAAAATACTGTCAAACAGCATCGCATGCTACAGGGAAATCGTTCGTGAGAATCAACCCACGTGGCAAACGTCATTGTTGTCTTATTGTAAGAAACTGCCACAGCCACCCCAACCTTCAACAACCATCACCCTGATCAGTCAGCAGCCATCAACATAAAGGCAAGACCCTCCACCAGCAAAAAAAAAAATGATGACTTACTAAAGCCTCAGATGATGGTTAGCATTTTTAAGCAATAAAGTATCTTTTAATTAAGGTATGTACATTGCTTTTTTAGACCTAATGCTATTGCACACTTAATAGACTACAGTATAGTGTAAACATAACTTTTATATGCACCGGGAAACCAAAAATTTGTGTGACTGCCTTTATTGCAGTGGCCTGGAACTGAATATCTCAGAGGTAAACCTGTACTGTGTAGAGAGTGTGGTTTCTCAAACACAGCCAAGCAGAGAGGATCTATTAACTTGCAGAGTTTCTCTGAGCAGAGACACTTAGATGTTTGTGGTTCAAAGTTTAAGCAGCATGACATGTTCAGAAATTTCACAGGCCTGAGAGATCTTTATTCTAGTTTCATTTTTCTCATCGACCTTGGGGCTATGAACCTATCTCAATTTCTTTACAGTTTTATTTAATGATACACCCATCATCTATAAACTAGAATAGATCAATTCTTCTCTAGGCAGCTATAGATGTATTGCCTGAGGTTATAAAAATCTGTGTGTTTCAAGAACTGCTGATAGATGGAATAAATTAGATTATGTATAATTATATATATATATAAAATTATATATTATAAAACATTAGGTTTCATACACACACACACACACACACACATCTCATACACTACTATTTCTTAAATGTCTGTGGATATTTTTGTGATTCATAAAATACAAGATTAGAATGTTATTGAATTCATTGTAGATCTATGCTTTTTATTTTTTCAATTAATAGTTTTATGTTTGTGTGAGATGATCATACATATTTTTTTCTGATGCCCCCAAATTTGAAACCACTAAATATTTCTAAAGTCACTTTTATCTCTAATCCATGCCTTTAGGCTTCTCTGATATATACAAGTTAGACTGAATAAAGGTGATGTGATATTAACAAAACTTACAATTAACCGTAGAGCTATAAAAGTATTCTCAATGAATGTGACATGCCAGTTGAGGAGTTTCTAGTTTGAATTTCTTTCATTACTGGACAAACAACGAAATGCTTATAATACCTCATTAGGATATCCAAACCAAAGTAGCAACCTGCTGATTAGAACATAAAAATTTTCACTAGGAAATAAAGGGAGTGTTCTAATCAGTGTGGCAGGCAGAATTCTCCCAAGATCCCTAGCCCCTGGGGTACATGCTATGTATAATCCCCTCCCCTTAAGAGTGCACGGGTCATGAAGAACCTAGGGGCAAGACGGGAATAAAGACGCAGACCTACTAGAGAATGGACTTGAGGATACAGGGAGTGGGAGGGTAAGCTGGGACAAAGTGAGAGAGTGGCATGGACATATATACACTACCAAATGTAAAATAGATAGCTAGTGGGAAGCAGCTGCATAGCACAGGGAGATCAGCTCGGTGCTTTGTGACCACCTAGAGGGGTGGGATAGGGAGGGTGGGAGGGAGGGAGACGACGTAAGAGGGAAGGGATATGGGGATATATGTATATGTATAACTGATTCACTTTGTTATAAAGCAGAAACTAGCACACCATTGTAAAGCAATTATACTCCAATGAAGATGTTAAAAAAAAGAGTGCACAGGACCTCTGAATAGGATAGGATATCATTCTGTGATTAATTATATTATCTGGCAAGAGTGAAGGGATTTTGGAGATATAACTAAGGTCTCTAATTATATGACTTTAAGTTCATCAAAAGGGAGCTCATTCTGGACCTTTCCTAATCAGGTAAGTGCCTTAAAAGGGGTGTACAGGTCAGAAAAAGAGAAAGTCATCAGAGACACCCTGCTGCTGGCTTGGAAGACACAAATGGTCATGATGTGAATAAGGTCACCTGGCAGGGAAAGTTCAAGTCCTCCAGGAGCTGAGGACCTCGATTCTACACCTGTAAGGACTGAATTTGGCCTCGGCTGTGAACTTGAAAGAAGACCTTAGGTGAGACTGCAGCCCTGTCTGACACCTTGATTTCAGCCAGGTGAGAACATGAGCAGAGGACCCAGTTAACCCGTCTGGACTCCTAACCCATGGAACTGACATAATACTTTCACCTTGTTTTAAGCCACTATTTGTTAGAGAGTGAAAATGACTACAGTCAGATGTGGTAAAACAGAATGAAGAGTAGTGTTCCTGAAGGGAACCCAGCCCAATTCCACTCCCCGCAAATCCACTGTCCTCTATGCACTGTCAGAAGTTCTGGCTGACCGAAGCCCCTTCTATGGCCAACCATGGACTTGACTGAATAAGGCCTGAATTCTCAATGTCTCAGCTCTTAGACAGATGCATGGTGGGGAGTTGGCGTGGGGGACATGGAGACTGGAGATAGAGTCCTGCCACCCTCTCTGATAGCCTCTGTCACAGGGATGTGAGAATACTTTCTATCTGCCTTTGTTCACCTGGAACCACCCCCCCCCCCAAAAAAAAGAACTCCCTTTACATGACTGTCCAGAGGAACAAATACCGGTTTGCCCCCTTACAAAGAGCAAATTTGGGGCTTATTCCCGGAAGAGCTGAGTTTTCTACGTTGACTTGGTTACTTCACTCTAGAAAGACCAGCAACTGGCAACTTGAAATAACTAAAAACAAAACAAAATTTCTGCTTGAGCTGACATCCTGATTTTATAATATGTCTACCCCTTTGGCCTCACTCCATGCTTTGTTCCCTAAAGGTCATGGGCAATGTTTACTCCAGTGGCTCTAAAGAAACTCAGCCCAATTACAAGTTTCTGACTCAACACCTGATCCAAAGAGCCATCCCTCCTACCCTTCCCCTGGCCCCTCAGTAGTCCACAGCCACACTGGCTGGGGCAGCCTTGCAGGGTGACAGCTTTCGTCCTGAAGGATGGATGCAGTGTTCTGGCTGCCGGTCCACTCGGCATAATTATCCCGCCTGGGGTTTTGCCCATCATATTATAACGTCAAACAGCAGGGAAAGCCTCAAGAGGAAGAACACATCTGTTAAGAACTCCCACTGAAAATGTTATAAAGCATTTTTGCTTACTAAATCTTTCAAGTCTGAAACTAAGGGCAACTTAGCTGCCTTGTTTTAAGGAAAGAGAGAGATTGGGAAAGAGAAAGGTGGCGGGGCCGGGGTGTGGGGGGAAGATTGGAAAACAGACTTAAGAAGTCACCAAAACTAAATGAAGAATAATACACACACACCCAGAAAGCCATACGAAATTAAAAGTGCTTTGTGCAGCATAAATATCTAAAACACGCTTTTAAATATTATAAATACATACCTTTAAGATGGTCTTTTGCGTATGCATTTAAGACACAAAGGTGTCAATAACGCATAGAAGTGCTCTATACACAAACACATGTGATCCCAATTTATGAGTATTTCTAAAGGTTTTAATTCTTGGCTTTGTACCTGACTGCAGAGATTCAAACCAACAAGGTTAAAAATTTCTTTTTGTTGTACCTCCTTGGAATTGCCTCTGCCCTCTAGCAAATACTATAAGCTTCAGAAATTACTAGACCTTTGTGTCACTCACTGTGATCCTATAAAATAAAATACCCATTAGAATAAGGAGGGGGGAAAAGCCTGAAATTTCACAAGATTTGGGGGTCACAGATTGGGCACCTGCTATATTGTACATCACCACATGCTGACGCTTTTATTCGTCTACATGATTGTAATGATACTTATGTAGGATACGCTTGTCTTTTCTATGACTCTTCTATAGCCACCGAATGCGTATTTGCTTAAGCTGTGAAATGAGACTGGAATTTATAGGAAGTACAGAAACTACCCCACAAACCCATAACCACGATGTCTGGGTCCTAATCGTGTTCTCCAGAAGGCACAGCTGTGTTTTCCTTTCCTCTCCTCTCCCTCACCCGCCCCTCCTCCTGCCCCCTTCCTCTCTATGCAAAAAGACAAATAGTTGCGGAGACCCCCGCAAAAGCCCAGGAAACTGGACAGAAGAGTGACAGGCTAGGCGCAGGAAGGGGGGCCCCTGCCACAGAGTTGCAAATAGGTCTCTTTCTTGGGTTTGCACAGAAAGTCCTCTGAATGAGCTTGCTGCTCCCTGTCCCCTACCTTCTCCCCGATTGTTAATACAGGCAGGAAAAGTACACACTGGGGAGTTTCGAAGGGGTCGGGGGTGGACTCTGGGAAATTTGCTAGAAATGAGTGACTCTCCATTTGGTGGAACACAGTCAATTCCTAACTGTCTGCACCAGTGCTGGAGACAGTGCGGGGATGGTCCAAGGCCCAGAGGAGGTTTCCCTGTAGCCACAGTATAGAGCTCAGCTGCCCTCATCAAAGCCAGCCCCTCGCTCCTAACTGCTGACTCACTCACGGGCTCGTTCAGACCAACCAGCCATCCACACCAGGCCTCTGCCAGGAGCAAAGCGTGGCTTCTCTGCACAGGGTGGAGAGGATGAAGGTACAGGAAGATGTCCCGAGACGCCTGCCATTTCTCAGGGCCACGGTGTTGGTGCTAAGCCTCGTGAGGCCACCCTGTTTCCCCGGAGGCACAGACCATGCTGACCTGGGCTTATTTGTGTTTTAGTTTGTGAGGATTGAGTGGGTGGTGATCAGTGTTCCCTGAAAACCACCTGGGGCTGAACTATGGGGAGAGCCTCCCTTTCCTAAACCCTGGCCCTCCTCCCCACTGGGCACATTTGGTCTGAGAACTCTTGCGCTGCTCTTTATGATTAAAAAATCTCAGGACAGCTGGCACTCTAGCAGTCTCCACTTTTACTTTCAAGAGGAATTCTAGAGGCCAGCATTTTAACCAAAAGGAATAACTCTCTAAGGGTCCCAAGTCAGACATGGTGCTATTTTACAGGAGGGGAAACCTCTACTTCTGTATCACCAATGATACATGTTTTCTCGCTAAAAAAGAGTCTTATTTTAATAACAAAGCTACCAAAAAGCCACCTCTAAAATTCATATAACTCTTATTAGTCACTTTAAGTATTTAAGTATTTTTTTCTTTTTTAATACTCTGAGGGTTGTTATGCTACAGAGCCATGGGATACGATAATGCCTTCATTTTGAGAAAGAATAAACTGAGGCCGGAAACACAACTATACACAGCTTAAACTGTGCATCTGTACATGTCTTGTATGTATCTTCCCAATAAAAAGTACAGAGCCATTAAAATTGCGGCGGGGGGAATAATAGGGAAAAATTTTTTAAACTAACTAAAACATCACTCCTAAATGTTTCTAGTATGGAAATATTAGTAAATTTTCTTCTAATTTTCTATGAAATTATTTTAAAATCTATGGTGTTTTAGCATTCATACTGTTTGTACAACTCTGTATCCTTACATTTACAAAAATATTAAGAACATACATTATCAAGTCAATTACCTATTCTAACAATAAAACATCTTCATGAATGAACATGCCTTCATTTGCTAAATGATTTCCCTAATTTTTAACCTTTATATGGTTTCTAGTGCCACATTAATATAACAAGTACTGTGTTCAAATCTTTGCTTTTTTTTGCTTAAAAAATGCTTAAATTCAGTCAACCAATGGTCTAAAGAATATTTTTTTAGATTCAGATTTTTAAAAGATATTTGGAAGTTAGTTTCAAATCAGTTGCTTTGAAATTATCTATGCTTTATATTGATTTTCTTCAGTTTTTTTTCCTTATGTAGCCACATCTATAGTTTTCACACTTCCACAAATAAGCAGATGTTACAGGTATATTGTTTTATGGCTGGCTGCTTAAAAACTTATCCAGGATATTCAATGAAGACATCAACTGGAATAAAATTACAAAGTAAGAATTAATCCTAAAACTTTTCATTAAAAATTTGTTTTGGGGTTTTGTCTGTTGTTTTGTTTTTTGATACCTGCATTAACTGGATGAATATAACTAGCTAGATAACTGGAAGGATTTTGTGAGGGGACACAAACGTCCTTCATTTAGATCGCGAAATAACAGCAAGCTTTAGAGTGGAGCCAAAACCTAGAAAACTGCCAGGCGTATAGGATCTGTGGCACAAAGCGAAGATAAGGATATTCTTCACACACACACACACACACACACACACACACACACACACACACTCTTCCTCCACTCCCTGTCTCTGGCCTTCCAGCTTGACCTTGCCTGACTGGAAATACAAGCATCCTCTCTCTCTTGTGTTATCATGATGCTGAAGCAACTCTCACTGCTGTGGCCTCTCCCGTTGCGGAGCACGCGCAGGCTCAGCGGCCATGGCTCACGGGCCCAGCCCAGCCGCTCCGCGGCACGTGGGATCTTCCCGGACCCGGGCACGAACCCGTGTCCCCTGCATCGGCAGGCGGACTCTCAACCACTGCGCCACCAGGGAAGCCCAGGAGCTTCCATTTTAATGTCATCTTTAAAAGTGAGGAAATATGTAGTCAGCGTGTGGACAGTTTTCATTTGCTGTCATTGACATATTTTGTAAACTTCCCCAATCTTGACACTGACCTTCACAAATAACTATATACGTGGCTTATATTATTATTTTTTCCTGTGTTCTTCTTAGCGCTTCTTTTTGCTCCATGGACAACTGTGTGTCCCAGCATTACAATACATTTCTGCACAAGTAGTTTGTGTCTAGAGAGAAATTTAACATTCCGACGGTTTTTCTTCCCACATCCAGACACAGAGTGTCCCCCTCATCCCATCTGCAGGCACAAGATGGTGGACAGATAACCAGGAACAAAACTCAGGCCTGGAATTCACGCGGCTTTGTGAAGCTCTGAAAAGAATTAAACATTAAGAACATTCATGACCTGTAAAACATATCCTCTAGGGGCCCGGCCTACAATTTTTGGCCAATAATTGTATGTGAGAGCAGAATACAAAGAACACAGCTTGGACGCAGTGCCTCTGAGCACTCCAAAAATGAACAGTGATTTTAATCAGACTACCTACATTGGGCGATTGTCCAAGGTATTTGGCCCTTTACTCCTCCCCCTTCTAAAACTTGCTGTTAAAAAGTGCTTGAAAGTAAATATAACAATGTTTTTGAGGGCCTTAAACCCTAGTTTGAGTTGGTGTGTTTCCTTACAATCACCTTCATGATTGCTTTTAATTTCACTGAGTCGCAATCTTGACGTTATTGACAAGAAGAAAAGAACAAACAAAAAGTAACTGAGGAGAGAGTTGCTTCCAAACACTCCTTAAAACCTAGTTTACCTGTAGTTTAAATACGATCAACTGTCGCCATCTGCTGTTTACATGTTGGATTTTTTTTTCCCCCCAAAAGAAAGAACTAAGACACAGGCATACTTGCTGTCATGGAAATGTTTCCGTGTGTGTGTGTGCGCGCGCGCGCACGTATGCCGAAGATGGGCAATAATTTTCCAGCATTCTAACTAATTTAGTATGTTTTTAAGAACCTATAGTTAGTTGAGCCCCCCATAGCCTTTAATTTAACACAAGATTTTTACTTATGGAGTTACCATCACAGACAAAATGAAGTTGGAGCCCAGGACAAATAAAAGATTAAGAACTTGTGTTAAAGGACAGGGCACAGGTGATCGTTCATAGGGAGTGACCTGAGGCCTTAGTGTATTTCTCCACCTTGATGGGACCACAGTAACTTAACCCCATGAATATAATGTCTCCCTCTAAAATCTAATTTTCTGAGTGTCCAGGGTTCCCTGATGGCTTCTGGTTAACACAGGAGATTTTAATGAATATACTCCTCCTCACAGGGGCACGCCTCAGCTAACCAACCAAGGCTTCCCCAAATGTAACATTATCCAACCTATTTGGAGGGTATTCCCCAAACACATCTTTAAGCCTCACAACAACCTTAATAGGTAGCTATTTAAATCTGTTTTATAGATGAAGCCATTGAGACCCAGGGAAGCTGATGGCAGAGCTGCTAAGTGACAGCCAGGACAGAGCTGGACTCGAATCCAGGTCCCCAAGCCGCATCTGGACCACGGAACCACACCACTGCCCAGGGAACAACTCAGCAGGCAGCTAAGAGGATTCCCCCTTCGCAGCTTGCAGCCAGGAATGATCAAACCATTTCCCGCTCCCAACTCATCTCCACCGAAACTTCTCCTTTGGAATTTGTCTCCAGCGTCACTTATCAAAAAGCTCTTCTGAAGTCTTCTTTCTCCCTGACCACTCAGAAAATGCTTGAATAAAATTTCATTTGGCAGCTCATCTGCTCTGTGTCTCCCTACTGTTCCCTAAAAAAATACATTTATTTGACTTTCCACTGTCAGAGTATACTTTCCAGGGACAAAAAGTGATTTTTTTTTTTCTGATGCTTCCATAGAAACGAAGCTCCACTAGCAAGTGGCTCTCACACACAGGATACATCCAGGTCTTGGGAAAACCTCACATGTATATATCTGTGTTATTGGACCCTGCAGGCCAACAGTTTCTGATCTGTAACACTGCAGACACTAGTTATTCAAAGTAGCTTCCCAGGGTTATAAAACGTTTTCTAAGAAACCAACACATCTCTATTTATTTTTATTTCCTCATCTGCTGCAAATTCCTTTTCTGTGAATTCATTTACATGTTCTCTTTTTTTTCTTTTCTTTCACATTTACACTCAGTGCCTGATGCAGCTTGGATTCAAAGCAAAAGGAGTTTGGATTTCCAGATGCTTCCCCGGGACCAAGGCTTGTAGAAGGCAGAGGGGAAGTTGAACTTGCAAGGAAGAGCCAAGGAAGCAGCAAGCAACCCAGAAGGGAGCTCTGGAGTGAGCACCGTCCATCAGAGTAGTGCCTCGATAGGCAAACAGGGCCAGGTGGGCGGTCTGGGTGCCGCATGTCCCTGCCAACCACAGTGGCACAAACCCTGTCTACACTCACACACAGGGCTGTTTCTCTCTCACAATCCATGTCATACAAGCTGCGCTTTTACATGGAACCAGCACCTCACCTATCTACTGATGCTGAGGCTCATTTTAGAAAATTTACTAAAATACGGAGCAGCTGCCCAGTGAACACGGTCTAATGTATGAAGTTGATCCTCTGCGGAGCTGACCAGAAAAGGAGGCATGCAAATTAAGAGCCCTTCCTCTCCATTTCTCCAGGGAAATTTCAAAAAGGCTTCCCAACATTCCTTAAGTTCCTTGTAAGCAGTAAGAGGAGAAGCGCCCAGGAGACACCTTTCCATTTTTTGGAAAAAAGAGGACAGACGTCTGCTCTCCCCGCACCACCATAAACGAATTCCTTGGCTCTGTACATATATCAGTTCAGGGCTTCTGAGAAGCAGATGCCTACAAAGAAAGAGGTGTGCAGCAGATTTGTTGGGGGAAATTCCTGGGAAGGAGGAAGTAAATGGGAACAGCAGGAGGGAGGGAGGGAAAGCCTTTGGACCACAATGCAGGTCTGTCTACCTGTGAGAGGAGAAAGGAGGTGGGAGGGGCCTCTGACCACAGCACGGATCTGAGAAAGTCCTGGCTGCGCCAGTGGGCAGCCCCGGAGCAAAGACAGCCCCTTAGAAGGAGTCTTGCTTTGGGCAGGGACAACCCGGCTCTGCTTCCTCACTGTCCTCAGTGACAGCCTAGGGATGGACCCGGGAAAGTACATCTCTGCATGAATGACACTGTGGATTCCAAAGGAGGCCAAAGGGCAGCAGCTGGCCTCCTCATGGAAGGTTCTCTCTGGAAGGGTGATCTGATGAGGACATTACCTTACCTACCATATGTGCTTACCTTGTAGCACTGAATCCTCAAGAACAAGCTCAGAATGAACTTTAAAAGGAACGTCACCAGGTTAATTCCTCTGTTTCCCTTGCATTCCTACTTCATTCCTGATTCCAAAGGACGGTCTCCAAATACACCCCCAAAATTGACAGCTGATTCAATTGAAACTCAAATTAATAGACCAATAAAGAAACAACATCTTAACCACTGGAAATATCTAACTATTTTTTAATGCTGTGAGATTCCAATGTCAGCTCAATGCCACAAATGTTTAATGAATCTGAATACCTACTATGGACCAGATACTCTGCTGGGCCAGCAGAATCCCATTAAATCAAGAAAAATCTTGAAAGGTCCATAGGGCGTCACATTCCGGAAGAACTGAAGAATAATATTTTAGTGCTGATTTTTGCTCTTCTGATCATTACTATCTTTTCATTTAGTGTAAATTTTTAGGTTTTGTCAAAGCAAAATTCGTATGTCAAATTGAAGTAACGCATAAAATCCTCAATGAAAAACCATCCTCTTCTATTTAATTCCATTCTTGAGATGACTGTTTCTAAGCTTCATTTCTGAGGTGACTATTTCTATACATTTCTGTTGTACCTATACTGGTGCTTCATTCAAATCTCCAGATACTACATTTCTACCCCGGTCTGTTGAATTAGCAACTCAACCTTATCTTCTGGCTTTTTGCTTCGCTGAATTCCTCCAGAATATTACCAAGCCGTAAATAAAGCAAAGCTAACAATTAGTGCAATAAGGGAGAATGCCAGCTTGGTAGAGTTTCAGCAGTGTCTGAGAGAGAAGGTCAGAACATAGGTTTATAGGTTCTTGAGGCCTATGCTTGGGTGGTTGGAGCCACTGGAATTGGACATGAATTGTTATGCAGTGAAGTGAAGGTCTTAAAAATGAGACTGGATAAGAAAACATTCAACAAGCGAGATGTTTTCCCAAGTGAGCTGTTGTCTAAAAAAAATGTGATCTGCTGGACTTTCCTGAAGGTGATGGTAAAGTTATTTATTGATGAATAATCTTCCTTTTCCAGGCAAAGGTTTTCTGGTACAAACAAGTTGGTCATGTGGACACAGGTTGTCATTGCTTTTTGTCCTAACTGCCAGGCAGTGTTCGGGCAGGTGGTCACTGTTCTCAGCTCCACAAAGATTAAGCCCATTGCCTTCTTCCTTTCCTATCCCTTCTCAATAGTTACATCACTGTTTCTAACGTTCCTTGTGGTTATGTTGGTAGCTTTAAGTAGCTTTCTTTTTTGTTGTTGTTGTTGCCTATATTTTAATTACTTTAAAAAAATTTATACAATTTTTAAGGTTACTTTCCATTACAGTTATTACAAAATATCGGCTATATTCCATGTTGTACAATACATCCTTGAGCCTGCCTTACAACCAATAGTTTGTACCTCCCTCACCCCTCTATTGCCCCTCCCCCTCTCCCCACTGGTATCCACTAGTTTGTTCTCTATATCTGTGTGTCTGCTTCCTTTTTATTATATTCACTAGTTTCTAGTATTTTTAAGATTCCACATATAAGTGATATCTTACAGTATTTGTCTTCCTCTGTCTGACATTTCACTTAGCATAATGCCCTCCAAGTCCATCCATGTTGCTGCAATGGCAAAATTTCATTCTTTTTAATGGCTGAGTAGTATTCCATTGCATATATATATATATACCACATCTTCTTTATCCATTCATCCGTTGATGGACACTAAGGTTGCTTCCATATCTTGGCGATTGGAAATAATGCTGCTATGAACATTGGGGAGCATGTATCTTTTCAAATTAGTGTTTTTGGTTGTTTCAGATATATGCCCAGGAGTGGAATTGCAGGGTCATATGGTAGCTCTATTCTTAGTTTTTTGAGAAACCTCCATACTGTTTTTCACAGTGGCTGCACAAATTTACATTTACACCAAAAGTGTACAAGGGTTCCCTTTTCTCCACATTTAAGTAGCTTCTTGACTGTCCCTTTCTTATGCTACCCATTTTAGCCTTGAACTCTTGTTTTGTGAGATGAGTAATTAAGATGGCTACTCTCCCTACATCTCTTCCCCTTCCTTTTCCACCAATTTCTGTCAGCTGGGCTGTGCTCCAGGGTTTAAAGCATTTGCATTATGCTTTTAAACATAATTAAATGTTCCGAGTTGTCACTAATGATTGAGTCAACAACTTAAAAGTAACAAGTTGTGTTTATATGAATATACTAAGAATAATACATTTGTAAAATAATTCATATGTGCAGGGCAAATTTTAAGTTCTTTTTATTAACTGATGTCAACCTAGTAGCAAATATTATTAGCTCGATTTTATGGATGAGGAGACTGGGACAGAGAGAGGTTTCAAATCTTGCCCAAAATGATTTGCTGATTACTCTTCTAAAATGTTGCACCTTAGTTTCCCTAGCCTAAAATACACACTGTGATTCTGCCATGTCTCTCCATTAGTCCACTGCACACAGCTTTTCCTAACTCGGGGCCATCCCAGAGGCTGTTCTCTTTAGAGCTTCCTTGCCCAGACCTTCCTCGCCCAGACCTTCACCTTATTATGCAGATTTCAGCTAACATCGGTTTCCTTAGAGAAGCATTCTCTGACTGCCATATAGCAGAAGGTCCTTCTGCCTTTCTCTCTCATAGCATCCATTCTGTTCTTTCCTAGAAGTTGCCATAATTTTTAAGTACGCAGTCCCTTTTGTGTGTATCAGTGAAATGTCTATCTTCCCTTCTCTACAATAAGAGGCATGATGTTTTGCATCTTAGGCCCGCCTAGCACAGTGCTTGGCACCTAGGAGGTAATTAATTTCTCCATACGTAATGGACTATAATGGTTGGTAAATATAATTTTATTTTCAAGTTAAATACAAGGTTATTAACATGGAAATCTTATTGGTTATTCAGTGTAGAACAGTGGGATGAATTTGGATTAAATCTAAGACCTATAATAGAAATTAATTTTTAATACGTCTACAATATTCACTAGCTTTCTTGAAATTTGATTCATATAAGTAAATGAATAAAGGACAGATGAATTATCCTCCAAGGCATGGAAATAGCAATAATAATAATAAATAGCACTTTGTAAGGCTTTCACAACCCACAAGCATTATGCCATTTTCTTCTCCTGACACTGTGATGTCATCAAGTCACTTACTCAAGGTTACACAAACTATACATGGCAGGAAGCAAACAGAGCTTTTCTTCCCTAGGTCCAGGGTGCTTACTCAGAGCTCCTCACTTCCCCTTTCTCGATTCACATTCTGAAGTGCTATTTTCTTCCCTAAGGACTCTTTTGCCTTTAACAATGGGATTGTTTTCATGTTATTATCAGTCATTTTGACTTGTCTGCAACATTCAAAACACTCTTATTTCAGCAGCAGTAACTCTGATCTCTTAGATAGGTGTTTGATAAAAGTCAAATAAATTATTCAGACAACACAGTGTTTGGTGGAGAGCAAAATCCCTTCCAGGGGATTTAGCCAACTTCTAGAAGAAACTTCATGGAAGAGGAATTGGAGTACAGCCTTGATGTTGCAGAATAATGTTCAGATGAGGGAGAGGCTGACTTTCAAACTCTGCTTCACGATGGACTTTGGCCGAAGAGCAGCGGCACTTGCGTGTACTTCTAGGAACCCCCACAGCAGGTGTTCACAGTCCCTGTAGATTTTTAGGATTCATTCATTCATTCATTTATGCACCCACTGATGCACTCCATAAAAAGCTGTGTAGAAAGGATTTTTCACTTGAGCGATTCAAACTCTTTGATGCTAGCTTTGCATTTGTTATTATACTGCATGAGAGTGTGTTAGACAGCTGAGGTTTTGTTGCAATTCTGGGCTGATCTTGGACTTGGGCTGTAAGGACTGGTAGTAATAAAGTTGGGAATTCTGCCTGGCTTAGGTCACATTTCCTAGAAGCAGGGTCTGAGGTGGGAATCTGAGGATGAGTGATTCCTTGGGACAAAGGAAATGGTGTGAGGGCAGCAGATGGGGCAGGGAAAGGAGCTGAGTAGGATGTGGTCTCAGCCAGAGCCTGGCTTCTGCTGATCCCAGAGGAAGCCCTGGACCCTACTGCACCAGAGAGTTGTCCCACCTTAAGCACAGGGACTGGATTTTTGTATCTCTTTGTCAGTCACTCTTCAGCTACAGGCTGTTGGGGAAGAGAGGACAGGTGTAAGCCATTAACAGTCAATACTCTATTTTTAATTTGTTGAGGAACCTCCATACTGTTCTCCATGGTGGGGTGGCTGTGACAATTTGCATCCCCTCCAGCAGTGCACGAGGGCTCCCTGTTCTCCACACCCTGGCCAATACCTGTCATCTCCTGTCTTTTTTTTTTAACATCTTTATTGGAGTATAATTGCTTTACAGTGGTCTGTTGGTTTCTGCTTTATAACAAAGTGAATCAGCTATACATATACATATATCCCCATATCTCCACCCTCTTGCATCTCCCTCCCTCCCACCCCCCGCATCCCACCCTTCTAGGTGGTCACAAAGCACTGAGCTGATCTCCCTGTGCTATGCGGCTGCTTCCCACTAGCTATCTGTTTTATATTTAGTAGTGTATATATGTCCATGACACTCTCTCACTTTGTCACAGCTTACCCTTCCCCCTCTCCATGTCCTCAAGTCCGTTCTCTAGTAGGTCTGAGTCTTTATTCCCGTCTTGCCCCTAGGTTCTTCAGAGCCATTTTTTTTTAAAGATTCCATATATATGTGTTAGCATACAGTATTTATTTTTCTCTTTCTGACTTACTTCGCTCTGTATGACAGACTCTAGGTCCATCCACCTCACTACAAATAACTCAATTTCATTTCTTTTTATGGCTGAAGTAATATTCCACATTGTATATATGTGCCACATCTTCTTTATCCATTCATCTGTCGATGGACACTTAGGTTGCTTCCATGTCCTGGCTATTGTAAATAGAGCTGCAATGAACATTGTGCTACATGACTTTTTTTGAATTATGGTTTTCTCAGGGTATATGCCCAGTAGTGGGATTGCTGGGTCATATGGTAGTTCTATTTTTAGTTTTTTAAGGAATCTCCATACTTTGATAACAGCCATAATAACAGTTGTGGGGTGTTACCTCTTTGTGGTTTTGATTTGCATTTCCCTAATGATTAGTGATGTTGAGCACCTTTTCATGTACCTGTTGGCCAACTGTATGTCTTCTTTAGAAAAAATGTCTATTCAGTTCTTTTGCACATTTTTTAATTGGAAAGGAAACGACAATAGGATATTGAAGAGATATCTGTACTCACAAATTTATTGCAGTATTATTCACAGTAGCTAAGATATGCAAACGACCTAAGTGTCCATCAGCAGAAGAATGGATAAATAAGATGTGGTGTGTATATATATATATATATACACAATGGAATATTATTTAGCCATGAGAAGGAATTAAATCTTGCCATCTGTGGCAACATAGATGAACCTTGAGGACATTATGCTAAGTGAAATAAGTCAGACAGAGAAATACAAATACTGTATGATTTCACTTATATGTAGAATCTTAAAAAGCCAAACTTGTAGAAACAGAAAATAGAACAGTGGTTACTAAGGACGTAGAGGGTGGGAGAAATGGGAGAAATGTTGGTCAAAGAGTACAAACTTCCAGTTAGAAAATGAATTAGTTCTCGGGATCTAATGCACAGCATGGTGATTATAGATAACAATACTGTACTATATACTTGAAAGGTGCTAGGAGAATAGATCTTAAATATTCTCACCACAAAAAAGAAATGATAATTATGTGACATGATGGAGGTGTTAGCTTAGATTGTTCTGTTAATCATATACTGCAATATATAAATGTATTAAATCAACATGTTGTACACCTTACAGTTACACAATATTATATGTCAATTATATCTCAGTTAAGTTCGAGAAAAAAACAGCCAGTACTCTCAGCAGCTAGGGCCTGGTTACACAGGCCAGTAAGTAGGAGAATAGGCTCCGGGTTGGACACCAACATAATCTATCAGACTGGCCATGTATGTATGTGCAAGGATTAAACCTTCAAAATGTGAAAAATCCCCTTTCTGAAATATCAGTCATCACCCTCTTAGAACAATAATTATAAATCTGATAAGTATAAGCTACATTTAGGATAAATTTTCATTCATGCTTGAGTGACAGCAAGTCACACATGTGTCAAGGCATTTTTACACAAGCTTCCTTATGTAATGAGTTTTGGTTTTTAAAAGTTCAGATGGTAACACCCACATGCCCCTCCCATCTTCAGCTCAGGAGAAAGGTCATGCTCCACACATGGATTTTCTAGTACACTAGAAATGTACTAGAGAAATGTAGGAGCACACATGATTGCAGGAAGCTGGGGAAGGAAATGGTACAATTCAAGACCTTCCAGTCATCCCAATCACTAGAGCACAGAGTTCATTTGGGGAAATGATGAGAGATTAGGTTAGAAAATGAAGCCAGAGCCCAGATCATGAAAGGCCTTGGATAATATAAAAATAGTTTGACCATTTTTTAAGGACAAGAGGTCTACTAGTTTCCTGAGGCTGCTGTAACAAATTACCACAAACTGGGTGGCTTAAAACAATAATTCATTCTCTCACAGTTGTTGGGGGTCTAGGTGTCTGCAGGCCACACTCCCCCTGGAGGCTCTAGGGCAAAATCCCTTCCTTGTTTATTCCAGTTTCTGGTAGCTGCTGGGAACCCCTGGCTGTGGCCCCATCTCTCTCTGCTCTGTTTCCACATTGTCTTCTCTTCCACGAAGTCTGTCTCCCTCTGTCTCTCTCTTACAAAGACATATGTGATGGCATTTGAGGCCCACCCAGATAATCCGAAGTAATCTCCTCATCTCATGATCCTTAACTTAATTACAACTGCAAGGATCCTTTTTCCAAATAAGGTAACATTCACAAGTTCCAGGGGTAGGGATGTGGACATAGCTTTGGGAGCCATCATCAGCCTTTCACGATGGGATGCATGGAATCATTTAAATCAGAGGATCAGCATGATCAAATTTTATGTTAGAGAAAATCACTTATAAATATGCATTTAAAAGCATTATAAATATGGATTAGAGAGAATTAATACTGGAGGCAGGCTGCCTTACTGGAGGCTTGGTCAATAGTTCAGATGGTTAATGGTGAGGAACGGTATAAAGGCATTGGTGGTGGGGAAGAGATAATTGACAGAATTTAAGGACAGATTAGATGTACAGATGAGAGTTAGGAGCCTGGAATGATTCCAAGAGCTCTGGACTAGGCAACTGCATGGACAGGTCCACCTTTCATTGAAGTAGGTCATGTAGGAGGAGCAGGCTTGACGAAAAGGATTGTGGGTTCAGTTTTGACAGAAGTGCAGGAGGAGGAACGTAGTAGAAGAGATGCACTGTCCAGGATGGTTGTTAGCAGACCTCTCCACAAGATGGCTCTCATGACTTTTCTTTGCTTTCTATTTCCTTCTTGGTTGGAAAACTAATTGCCAGTTTACAATGACACAACACATTGACATATGACTTAAATGTCTCTCTACAGACTGATGAATTCATGTCCTCTAATGTAGAAATTATCTCCTATACAGACTCCCTGGGATATCAGCACATTACGTCTGGATGACAGAATTCTAATCAATACATGTAACAATCAGGGAGCGAGGCATACTGCAGGGTGTGGTGCACAGCTGTACTGATCCTTGGCAATCTGCTTACGATTTCTGAATGTGTCAAACTGAGGTGTGACTGTAAGATAAGCAGGTGGAGTGTCTAAGAGATGCCTAAGTGCTATAACCTGCTAAAGACATCTTATAAGAAAACATGTCCCATTATAGCAATCTCAAAGGATAAGAGATACATATTTAGAAGCATTTAAGGAGATAAAAAAACAAACAACAACAACAAAAACCCCCATGGGAAAGATGTAGGGATCAGTAAGATGGAGATCAAAATATCAGTTCTATTACCAGTAAGGCTGTATTTGAAAATATTATTTATTATGTGTGAGTTAGCAGATTTCCCAATAATTCTCCTCAAGCTTGTTCCTTTGGAAAACCCTAACACCAAGGGAGAGTTTGGGTCTTGAAGTGGACAGGCTGAGTTCCCTTAGGGACACTTGTAACATGTTTGCTGTGTCCCTCTCCCAGCTTTAATGTGCTTTACTTCTAACTCCCAGAACCTGTGAGCACACGTGTGGGCCACTGGAGCACCCTACACGTTCATTCAGAGCTATGAGTGGCTGGGGCCGCCTTTGGCCAATGGCTGAGAGATGAATGAAAGGGAAGCCTAGCTTCTTCAGCTTCAGAACAACTTTGAGGCATCACTTACAGTCCCCAGTTCCCCTGTGGGCTCAGATGAATCTCCCCTTCTTGAGGCTTGACTCTTGCTTGACTTCCTTCTGCCTCTGTTCTGCTTCCCCTCCCCCCTTACTGGCTTCCCCCTGGGAGCACCACCTATTTAAAATGCTGTGCATGCATCCCTGCCTTGGGGGTTTACTTCTGAGGAATGCAGCCTAACCCGGGGGTCTAGAACAGATGCAGTTAGTCAGAGATCCTCTTCTACCTTGGCGTCTGTAAGCAGCCCTACTTTTTCTTGCTAAGCCTTTCGATTCCAAATCCCTCCAGATGTCATTTCTAAACTGGCAAGATCTCTTCCCTTTCAAGTTGAGTGCGTTCTCTTTCGGAAATCATGAAAACGTCACAGATGGCCTATGATATAAATGATGAGTTATGAAGACAATTATTACTCATCTGTGATGAATCAAACTTCTTTTTACTTAGTCAACAACAAGCTGGACATAGTCATTATATCACACTTGGGTCTCTGCAGCCACACATTTCAGAAAGTTGTCCTATATTTTTGCCTCGTGGGGTCATGAGCTGAATACTTATCTGAAATGTCACCATTCATATACTCTCAGACTGTTTCTATGTTAATATTTTTCTTGGCAGTGGGTCACAGGCTCTGCAACCAAAACTACAGCCTTTATTTACAATAGCTTCCGATTTCAGTGCTTTTCTTAATATCCTTCATGAAAATAAATTGTTCCTCTGATGATTTAACTAAGACACCTAAAAAGGCAAAAGAAGTCCTTGAACATGCTCTTTCACTGTGAAGCAGATGACCTCTTTTTCTGCGTTCAGTTTTATGAAAACCTCTAACTTCATCATCCTCTCTGACCTCTAATGATTCAAGCCGGGATGATTATCCTTTTTAAGTCAATGATAATTTTGCCCTGGGAGCACAGAAAGATGCACGTTCCTAAGAAGAATGATCAATGGGGAGCACGTTTGACTAGGAGGCAGGAAACCCCAGCCATCTTCCTGCATCTGCTTTGAGCTGCCTAACGACGGAGGCCAAGTCACCGAACCTTTAACTCAATTGTCAAAGGAAGGAGCTGGTATCATTACTGCCAAAGTCTAGTTTAGCTCCTATGGCCAAGTCCTATGACTCTGGGAATTTTAGTTAGACTTGACTAGACCAACCACACATCTACCTTTGAAAAATATTACAAATTAGTATTCATATTACTGGTTCTCAAAGTGTGATCCTCTAATCAGCAATGTCAGTATCAGCTGAGGACTTGTTAGAACTATAAATTATGGGGCCCACCCCAGACCTACTTAATCAGAAACTCCAGAGGTGGGGCCCAGCAACCTGATGCCTGCTAAAGTTAGAGACCCACGGATTCATAAAATACAAGTCAAAAGCCATCATCTTGGTACAAAAAGGATCAAATTTTACCAAACAAGAGCCAGTGGTCTGCAAAATTACCAAGTGTGGTTTTCAAGGCCACCCAAGAGATTTAATTCAATAGGTCTGGAAGAGCTTACATGAATCTACCTTTGAAATAAACAACCAGGAAGATTTCAGGGATCAAACTTCAGACAGTATTCATTAAATGTTAGTATTCCATCAACAGCTGGAAACGAGCTTGTTGTTGGAAGTTAGATACACACACATTATGGTTCAGTACTAATTATGTTTTGTTATTACTCATACCCTTGAGTTTTGTGAAATACTCACATATCCTTATTTGAATTTGCTGTTTGTGCTTTAGCTACCGTGATGATTACTTGCCTATTTGCTCTCAATTCCCATTTCCACCCATTTCTGCTCTGCTCTGCATTGTAGGCGGCTGAGGGTCTTCAAACTACGTTGTTTCAGGCTTCCTCACCAGTGACATCTGGTGTTTCTGCGGATGGAAGACCCTGGTGAGATATTCAAAGCTGAGAGGGAGGGAGAGGCGAATGTCCTCTGGCTTCTGGTTTCTGTGGTGTCCCCAGTAGCAGCAGAGGTGAGAGCCCAGGGTTCCCGAGCTCACACCAGCCCGTGAAAGCTTACTGAGCTCCAGCCCGGGCCCGAACAGCCTCTTGTTCTGATGGTCACCCCGCCACACCCCCACCTCTGGGCTCATCCAGCCTCTTTTTGTTTTGTTCTTCTATCCCTTCCAGAATCTGTGCAGCCAATTCTCTTTATTCAATTTCTTCTGTTTGAAATACTTAGAACATTTCTGTTTTCCTGACTAGAGATTATCAGCTCATTTAGGGACAGCACCCGTGCTTGACACTGTATGCAAAATGCTGTGGGTGTGTGAATTTTCAAGGAAAGAAGTTCTAAAGCTTGTGTTACATTTCTCAAAGGGGATACTATCCTTCAAGAAATTAAGAATTACATTATCCCAGGGTCCAAATTCTGGAAAGTCATTCCTTTTCAGCTGTCACTGCTCCACGCAGTTTATGAACTCCTGATTATAGGAGCTTTGCTCCTACCTTCTGAAAATGGTGCTATCTATAGCAAGCAATTCCTTCATGGCTAGGGCTGGACACATTTTGTTCCTTGAGCCTGCTCAACATTTTTCCAATTCACCCATAAAATGTAACCATTTCTTTAAAGGGAGCAATGTAACAAAGTCTAGATTCTATATGAGTGGTAGTAAAAGACGGCACATTGTGTACATTTAAATTATGTTACACCTCAAAAGTTTAGAGGCTCCCTCAGAAGGAAGTTCTGAAGTACAGCCAGTCACAAAATTAGGACTAGTGGACAAGGAGTCCAGTCTCATCCCCACGTCTAATAAGCTGTGTGAACTTGGGAAAATCACCTAGCTTCTCTGGGCCAGAGTCCACCTGTAAAATGGAGGGTTTGGACTAGTTAATCTCTAAAAGAGGACTTTCATTTATCACATTCTGATTCAAAATTTGAATGTGTAAGTCAATTAAAAGCCTCCAATTATGCATCCAAGACACAGGTTCAAGTACCATGGCGCATGTCTGAAAAATTCAGAAGCGGATGTGAACAGAAAGGTAGTGGGATGTTCCCTTGAAGAAAATGACATTTTTCCTCAGTAGTATTCATACCTTTGTTTATAGTGTGTCTGTTGTGTATGTGTATGCATGTGTCTATAGTGTGTGTGTGTGTGTGTGTGTGTGTGTGTGTGTGTGTGTGTGTGTCTACGCAGATCAGTTGCGTTAATGACTTCAGTTAATGGCCTCTCTGCATCCATGCTCTTTGGCATGTTTTTGAGAGGAAAACAGGCCTTTTAAGTCCAAAGGCTGGTTTTGAATATTAAGATCCAAGGAGGCTGGAGAACTCACAGCATAACATTTATACCATAAGCTGTAGCATAGGGAGGAAAGCACAGGAACGTAAAAGTAATTTCCTGAGCTAGATTTAATGGAAATTGTTGTGGGAGGAATGAGAACTGAAAAAGGAAGTAAGAGAGTTGGGTATTAATCTTCGAGAGAGGCCTGAGCTTTTCCCCACCTATGGTGAGATTGATTTCTCAGATTATATGGGATGTGCTGGTGCCCTGCTCAGACCCACTTCACCAATGGGTACCCCACCCAACAGCTGCTGAGTTGTTTGCTAAGTCGCAACTGTCCCCTTCTCAGAGAACTGCCTTCCTCTGATGGGAGTTGCCTCCCCAGGTGTATTACACTCTCCCACCCCTGCCTCCAAGAAGCAGCCTACAGCCAATGATCGACAGATGCAGGGTACAACCCAGCCCTCTTGCCTCAAGATGAAAGAAGCCTGCGACACCGTTTACTTTCCACAGCAACTCGTGAGATCACAATGAGGCTACACTTCAGCTGGAACTACATCACTTTTTTTAACTTTCTCTTCTCCTGTTTGCTTCCTTCACCCCCTTACAATCCTCAGCCTCCATCTCCTGAAAGCCCTGAGTCCCTCCTATTTGCCATCTATTAATAAGAGCCAAGTTCCAGGAGTTGCAAAGTCAGCACCTGCAGGTCAAATGCATTCCCATCTCTCTCCTCAACTCTCTGTTGCCTTAAATAAGAACGCCTGCTTAAAATCCGAGAGCTGCTCTAGTTTATGAAAATCTTTCTTTGACTCTGGTTGAAAATGCACGAAAGGTAATCTCATGTATTTACATCAAATGCTCCATCTTCTTTCTCTAGGAAATCTCTCGCTCATCTTCAGGTGAAAACATTTTTGATTGCTTTTTTTTTTTTTTTTAACTGGTGTGGAAAAGAGAAAAGAGAGACAAATTTTCCACACTGTCAATTTCATAGCTCTTAGTTACATCCGTGAGTCAGAAATAAACATCTTTAAACTGTTTTCCTGCATATTTACATCCAACAAATAAAAGACAAGAAAATTATTTTCTAGGCCAAAGTCGAGTGAGTTAACTGGTGTCAATGGCTTTTCAGATACTGGTAAAAATCTATTTGATTCTTAACTCTATTAAAGATTTTAAATGGGTTTCCTGTCTTGATATCAGTTTGGATCTTACAGACAGGTGATCAGGAAAATGCCTGAATGGGCTTGAGATCAGTGGACTTGAAAGCTTGCCGGAGTTTCAATACTATGTCGTCACACCTTCTGGGGTATCAGTAGCTTTTCAGGAAACTAGGCAAAATCCATATTTTTGACGTGGGTTGTTTATTAGTTTTTCTATGTTTTTAATGATTAAATAACTCAGGGAGACAGAACTATAAAGAGTAAGTTGATGGATACTTGTTTGCCCACCAACTTAAAGTATTAAATATTCACCCCTTATCCCATTTCCTTTATGCATCCCTTCCTCCAAGGCAACTACTAGCTTGTGACGATTATCATTCCTACTTATTTTTAAATAATTTTTCTACCTATGTATGTATCGATAAAAAACAGAATTCTATTTTATGCTTTTAAATTTAAGTGACATCTGTATATGCTATTTTTCTTCAGCATTTCCACTTTGTGATTTTTCACATCACTAGACCTAGCACTTGTTCTCTCATTTCCATTTCGGGTGGTGCTTTATCATAAGATTAATTCTCTTGATGAATATATTGATAATTCTTGTATCGATCTCCTTGTGCTTAGTGTCAATTCTACTGTACTGCCAAAATTTTCCAAAGTGATGGTACCCATGTATCCCATGACAATTAGTGTGACTGTCACTACTCCATCTTCTTAGCAAAATTTGTCATACTCTACTTTTTATTGAACTGATTGGCATGAAACTGCTTTCACATCTGTTTTAAGTTTAATTTCCTAGAGTACACCTAAGATTGGGCACCTTTTTAGATACTTATTGAACACTACCTTTTCCTTGCCTATGAATTTGTTGTTCATATCTTTTCCTAATGCTTAATTTTTTTCTTGAGTTGTGAACATTTTTATATATCTTTGGTAATAAGTCTCTGACAATTTATATTCCTTCAAATGTTGTCTCAGTCTGTGGCTTATGTTTTACTTTGTGTAGAGTGTCTTATGAAGCACACATTTTTATTTATTTTATCAGTTATGTACAAATCACCCCAAAATTCAATAGCATCAAACCGCAATCATTTGTTTGCTAAAATTTTGTGGATTGGTGATTTGAGCTGGGCTCATCTCTACTCTCTGTGGTTTTGGCCGGTCTCACTCATGTGTTCGTGGCCATTTGGCAGGTCTGCTGGAGAACAGCTAATCCCAGATGGCCTCACTCATATGTCTAGCTGGGACTTTTGGATGGGGCCCCTTGGTTCTCCACTTGTCTCCCCCAATGGCTAGTTCAGGCTTCCTCATATGGCAGCTTAGTTCCGAGAGAGTGGAGGTACAAGCTTCATGTCTCTTCAGGCCTCAGCTTAAAAGTCATTAGCATCAGTCCTACAGCATTTTATTGCTCAGAACAACCCACAAGGCCTGTCCAGATTCAAGACAGTAAAGCCACAGACTCTTAATTGGCAAAGTATGGACACCACACTGCAAAGAGGAGTCATGCTGGAATGGGAGGAATTTGCAATCTACCTGTAAGTCACATTGTAATGTATTTATCAATATTTTAATTCAAATTTCTGTATCTTTTACATCTTGAATAAGAAACTCTCCAACTCTGATTTTGAAAAGATATTTACCTGTATTTTCTTCTAAATTTATTAGAGTTTTTCTTTTTACATTTAAGGTATCTAATCCAGCTGAAATTGACTTTTTGTGTACAGTGTGACTAATTTCATGTCTTTTCATACCTATAAAACCAATTTTTAGGGACTTCCCTGGTGGCGCAGTGGTTAAGAATCCTCCACCTGCCAATGCAGGGGGCCCAGGTTTGATCCCTGGTCCAGGAAGATCCCACATGCCACAGAGCAACTAAGCCCACGTGCCACAACTACTGAAGCCCACGTGCCTAGAGCCCGTGCTCCGCAACAAGAGGAGCCACCGCAATGAGGAGCAAGCGCACCGCAATGAAAAGTAACCCCCACTTGCCGCAACTAGAGAAAGCCCGTGAGCAGCAACGAAGACCCAACACAGCCAAAAATAAATTAATTAATTAAAAAAACTTTTTTAAAATTAGCATTCATTGACTATTCCATCATTTCAGCACTGATTTGTGATGGTACTTCTGTCATGTTCAGCAATTACATTGATTAAGTGGAACTCATGAGGCAACAGCAGACAAGAACTTTATTATTTTCCTCTAATCCTCATTCAAACACTTTCTCTTCCCAGCCCAAGGTGGGAACCAACTATAGAAATATCAAGAACTGAAGCAGATGGATCTCAAAATGCCAACTTTCCCACTGGGTAAAAGCTAGATTAAAGGACATGACCTTGATGTTTAGCAACAATGGGCTTCTTAACTCTGAGCCTCAAAACTAGACCTGCCAACCCATCCAAAGCAGCTCTGAACAACTACAGCAGTAACTCTGAATGACATTTCGAGCTTACACTCATGCTGGGCTACCGGGGAGTGAGCGACCAAAATGCCTGGAGACAATTTAGTTGCTTAAATGTAAGCAAATAAACTCTGAGCCTTTCCCAGATTTTGTCCAAGGAACAGGCTATCTGCATTTTGCCCTATGTTACTGGTGCTATGGCAACTGAGAATCACAATAGCTAACAGTTCTGAACACTTAAACCATACAGTAGGCCCCTCACATGCCTTGAATAATCAAATTAAGTTTATGAGGTGAATTAGTCCAGGTCCTCTAAAAAGCAGACACCAAAATGGGATTAGATGTGCAAGAGTATTGTTAGGGGACTTTCCCCTGAAGGAAAAAACAGTCAGAGGAAGCAGAGCACCATCAGCCCCAGGCAAAGGAGAGGAGAGAAAAGAAAGATTTAGCCTGAAGTGTCTTTGTCTGCAGTGCCCATTCTAATGCATTATCTCAAGGCCATGGGGGAGTCTGTATTGGATTTCTGTTGCTGCTGTAATAAATCACAAATTTTGTAGCTTAAAAACACAAATATATTATCTTACAGTTCTGTGGGTCAAAGTTTTAAAATCGAGTTGTTGGTAGGGCTGCATTCCTTCTGGAGGATCTATGAGAGAATCTGTTTCCTTGCCATTTCCAGCATCTAGAGGCCACCTAGATTCCTTGGCGTGTGGCTATCCATGTTCAGGGCTGGCAGCAAGGCATCTTCAAATTCACCCCTTTCTGCTACCATCTCTGACCTCTCTTCTGTCATCACATCTCCTTTTTCTCACATTGACTCTTAGAAGGACCCTTGTTGATACACTGGGACCACTAGGATAATCCAGAATAATCTTCCTATCTCAACATCATTAACTTAATCACATCTGCAAAATTCCGTTTTTTTGTTTGTTTGTTTGTTTGTTTGTGGTACGCGGGCCTCTCACTGTCGTGGCCTCTCCCGTTGCGGAGCACAGGCTCCGGACGCGCAGGCTCAGCGGCCATGGCTCACGGGACCAGCCGCTCCGCGGCACGTGGGATCTTCCTGGACCGGGGCACGGACCCGTGTGCCCTGCATCGGCAGGCGGACTCTCAACCACTGCGTCACCAGGGAAGCCCTGCAAAATACCTTTTGCCGTTAGGATGTGGACATCTTTGGAAGGGGCCATTATTCTGTCTACCACAGAGCCTTCAAGCTAAATCACCCAGAAGAGGATCCTAGCATCTTCCTGGAACAGGCTTCCCTTAATATCCCTGCTATCCTCTCTTGCTGACTGGGAGCAGCCCATGGGAAGTCTCACTGAACACACAGTCAGAAATCCAAGAGGTTCATTTTCATGGCTGCCACATGAAGCAAGTAGAGGAAATGAAAACACAGAGAGGTTGTGTAACTTATACAAGGATACAGAGCCAGAGGGGAAAATGGCAAATATAAAAAATAATCTAAAATAATAAGGAAGTAGGATAAAGAGTCCCCTCCATGGACCCAATTCTGCCCCCTTCCACGAATGGCAATTCCTAAAGATAATGAAAATTAACAACTGAAATCTTGGTTACCATGTAACTCTGGCCTGTCCTCAGTTGCTCCCTGAGTCCACCACAGGCAAAGAATTTTGAGATGATCTTTCTCCAAACATTAGAGAGCTTAGGTCTTGCAAGGCAGATTCAAGGATACCTTTAAGGGTCAACATGTATGAGAATGCAGAAGTATGTTGGTTCCAAAAGAATTTGGCTTTGATATAGGCTGCTGTATATAAATAATCCTACTTAAATGCCATATTGCAATAAATACATTTATTCTGCCAAACCCAAAACATTATATACTAATGTGACATCAATACCAGCTATTATTTATCTTAATTCTAAAGAAGAAATCATTAGAATTCTAAATGATAGCTATGTAAGAAGCCATTTCCCCCCAAGAATCCAGGGAGTTTCTGAAACAAAGCATCAGACAGATAAATCCAAATCAATAAACTTTCCCTCCCCATCACTAGAAAAAGATCAAAAAGGTAGTTTGTCAAAAAAAAAAAAAAAACCCTCTAGAGAGAAATAAAATGCTGAATGTTCTGAACATATGGTACCCAGGGGTTGATCATTCTCAAACACAGCCTCACTGTTAAGAAAATTGGCAGGAGACATTATGAGGTTATTAGACCTACACTATAATACTACCTTCTTCCATATTAAACTCTAATCAGTAATACAGGACCAAATGGGTTATTCTATATCCACCCTATCACTAAAAATTTCAACAAAATTTAAAGACTGTAGCCAGTTACATGTCCAACTCATTAAGCCCACTGCTATATCAGATAGTTAAAAATTATGCTTTTCAGTGCATTTATTTTATTTCAGAAAGACAGAAATCTCTAAATCTGAATGACCCCATTTTGGCATTTTGGGGAGAAGTTCCAAAACAATGAGTGACTACAAATGTTTATAAGTAGATGCTCAAAGGTTTATTTCCTACATTAATGTATACACCTCAATAATAAGAAGATAGGGATTTCAGATCATACAAATTAAGAGAAAAACAGTCCATCTCATTTCTGGGAAAACCTACAGTGTGTTTCTCACTAGAAAACAGCAGAATATGGATTTTGGCTTCCCTCTCTATTCTTCATGGGGATGCAAGCTCTTTCTTTATTCGAAGACCTTTCTCTACTTTGATGTCCTTGGTGCCTGACCTCGACCTTTCCTGACAGAAGGATTGCCCGGGGACTGAAAGGATTCTATTTCTCAGTGGAGGCTGCAGCGTCTGCTTCTTTCTTAAACCATTAGCGAGACTAGAGAGGGAAAG
>NW_006775780.1:2714171-2716198 GCF_000442215.2 Lipotes vexillifer | reverse complement strand
GGGAAAGAGGAGCCATGGGTTGAATTTACCTCTTTGACTCACGCCTTTTCTTTCACTGTGCACACAAATTGCTCCTTTAGAACCTGGGAGCTGAAAGAAAATATTTTAAAGGAGTTCACTGAGCTTTACAAAAGCCATTACTTTGCTCCATGTGCTATTTCTTCTCAGCGAAGAACATTCATTGACTCATTAACAAACGTATCCTGTGTCACTTTTCATGCAGTGGCATATTTTTTTTAATTAGTCATTTCTGTTTGATGTCCTGTGTCATATTGGAGGTACATCAGAAAGAAGTTTCTGCCCACAAATGTTGCTGAATCCAAAGAGGGAATCAAGAGACCTATATTCGAGATACACGGTAAAATAAAAATTTGATGCTCAGAATGAAAGGACATGTGATTTTTATATTTTAGTCATCAGTATCTGTAATCCTATTTTTTAAAATATGTATAATGTGCCATCAACTCACACTGACCCATTCTATAACTGAAAAATATCTTGGGGCATTATCATGTTAGGTGTACTTAAATTTATTGGGCATTTAGCATGGAAGGAGCATGATACTATGTGTATTACATGCATTCCCTTTTTTAATCCTTTCAATAATCCTATGACATAAATGCTGCTTAGTTTATAGGTAAATAAACTGACTAGAGAGATGAACTTGCCCACAGTCTCCTGGTTTGTAAAGAGTGGGGTGGAAGTTGACACCAGATCTTTTGGGGACTCACCATAATTTTATACAACCCTGGTGAATGTTACTGGATTTCCTCAGAGCAATTCCAAGAAAGTTTATACAAGGAAAGGGACTGTTGTAATAGTGACCAAGGAGAACATGCTCACAATCTGTTCAGATATGTGACAACTTCCCTTTATTCATTAGTCAAAAATCAGTAATGTTTGTGCCATAGATATCAATTTCAGGTCATATGACACAAAAAGAGCAGAGGAAATGCAAGGAACCTGACACATCACTAACAATAGCACTGAGACCTTTCCAGCCTCTTTCAGCTCAGTGCTTCTCAAATATTCACACACAGAAGAATCATCTCAAGGGTTTCATCAGCAGAGATTCTGATTCAACAGGTCTAGGGCAGGGCCTGAGAACTCGAATCTCTACTATGGACCCAGGTGATGCTGATGCTGCAAGTTTGCAACTTAACCTTGAGTAGCCCTGGCTTAGTTGATAGCAATAATAACCTCCTATCTGTGAGTTCAGTTTTGCCAAAGATGGAAAGTCAAGATCTTTGGTGCACATCACTGGAGAGCGTGCTTGAGATGGAAGCTGCAGAATGCCACCACCATCAATCCTTAGTCGTCCCGTAGACTGAGGCCACGCTGTGAGAATCAGTGCTGGTCTCTAACTCAGTGAGTGAGAAACTTGGATGTATAGATGGAGCTTTCTTCCCCCTTTACCAAGGAGGGTCTAGAGAAATATCTGAGGTTTTCTCATTTGCTGTCCTATGAACTTATAATTGTTTAGTCCTCTGGGTGCCCCTTGCATCGGGTTGTAGTCTCTTCCTAATGACTCAACAAATATTTACTTCGTGTCTGCATGTACCAGACATGGTTCAAGGTGTTGATAGCATAGCAAAGATCAAAACAGAAAATGCCCATGCTTGCATCAACTTACAATTCCCTCCCCGGCTCCCATTCCAGAACTCCAGTTAGCTGGGGATCTGCAAACCTCTAGCTTCATGCCTGCAACCCCTTTCCCTGCAGCAGATCCCATCTTCAGCATCCTTGACAACATGCAGATGGCATTATTATACAGCACAGACATCTCATTAGAGGGCAAGGATGGTCCTGCCTAATGGTCACACTCTCACCTACCATTCTCTTGGAATCAGCATTCATCAGGCCTCATTGGACTTGAAGATCTGGAATTCTGGCCCCTCAGATGGTGGTAATCCCCTTGTAAAAGGTTCATTTCTCTCTGGTCACCCTTCATCCTGTCACACTTTCTGAGGCCAGCTGTGGGAATCTCAGACCACACAGCCTTCTCACCTCCCTCTCCAGATTCCTGC
>NW_006775780.1:2683209-2714049 GCF_000442215.2 Lipotes vexillifer | reverse complement strand
TTCCTGCTGTGGTAGAGCTGATTGTTACAACTGGTAAACTATTTGGGGGACAACTGGGAACAAGTGATTCAGGGAACCAGTGTGAGGGACAGTGGAAAGAGCACATGCTTTAGGAAGTCAGAACTGTGTGATCATGCACCATTTAACATCTCTGAGACTCATTTTCCTCATGTAGAAGAACTGTGGTAATCAGTAACAAGATCAGGTTGGTAAAGTCCGTAAGACAGTGGCAGCCATGAAGAGGGCATGGATAATGCTTGCTCACTGGGGCAGATGACTGCAAGGAAGCCCTGGTTCTCCCTCCCTACATCCACGCCCCAGGTATTAGTTACTTGGGTTGTCATAATACAATGCTATAGACTGCATGGTTTAAATAACAGAAATTCATTTTATCACAGTTCTGGAGGCTGCAGGTCTGAGATCAGGGCACCAGCATGGTTGGGTTCTGGTGAGAGCTCTCTTCCTTCTTTGCAGGTGGCTGCCTTCTTGCTGTGTTCTCACATGGCAGAGAGCAAACTCTCTGGTGTGTCTTCTTATAAGGGCACTAATCCCATCATGAGGGTGCTCAACCTCATCCAAACCTAATTATTGCCAAAGATCCCATCTCCAAATACATGACATCAGGGATTAGGCCTTCAACATAGGAATTTGGCAGGGGGGACACAATTCAGTCCACAGCACCCCATGTGCTGTGATTTTGCAGATCCTTCCATTAGGAGGCCAAATGTATTCCTGCAACTCTTGAATCTGGGTGGTCTGAGAGTTGATTTCACCAAAACAATGTGGTAAACATGATGGGAGCCAGTTCTGAGCCTTGGCCTTGAGAAGCCCTGTGAGCTTCTTCTCACTCTTTGGAATCCCTGCCCAGTTGCCATATGAATAAGTCTGACCTTGCCTGGTAGATGACAGAGACTTCGTGGAGCAAGGCTGTGTCAGCCCAGTTATCTGGGCCAATTCCTCAGCTACACGAGTGAGCCCAGAATAAGGCAGCAATCGACCTTGTTGACCCTCCGCCTACAACAAAGGTGTGAGTGAGCCCAGCCAAGATCACCCTGCCTGGCCTGGATTAGCTGAACCACCAAGATGAACTATGGACTTTTGAAAAACAATAAATGCTTATTATTTTAAGCTACCAAGTTTTGGGATGGTTTGTTACACAGTGTTATTATAGAAATAGATAAACTTTACAGTCCTTTCTTCCAGTTCCTTTAATTATTTTGTTCAATGTTATTCATCAAAAGTCAAAACAACCTCTTTGTCCATTTTAACTCCTTCCTCTCTGCACACTCCAATGCAAGGCTCAACGGTCACCAGTCCAAAATACCCCAGTGACTTGGGCAAAGGTATGCTGTGGATCTCCTGGAAAATTTTCTTCTCTGGGGGGTGAATGCTCTTCCCCATGTCTTTTTTCAAGGGATATGGCTACAGGAAGAGTCCTTCTATTACCAGCTTATGTCCAGCCTGACATAAGTTGACAGTTGGACAAACGTCTAGAACCCTTTCGGGATCAGATCACAGTTTGGGTCCAGATCTGATCTACATGGCTCTTACCCTTCTTAGACCAGTGGCTACTAGAGGCAGGTTCTCCTAATGACAAAGGGCAGAAACACAAGAAATCAAGCACAACCACAGAGCACATTTAAACCTCTTCATGAAGCTGATCCATCAACATTCCATTGGCCAAAGTACTTTGTAAGATCAAGCTCAACATCAATATGTTGGGAAAGTAAACTCTACTTACTCTAGGAGGAGAAGCTATAAATGCAGATTGTATGTGATTCCAGAAATAGGTCAATAAGGGGGGACAGTAATATAACACCTGTGGTTGGGAAATTAATGAATGGCAAATAGAAGTACTTGGAGTTCACTAGAACTAAGACAAGTATTTCAATTCCAAGATGCTGCTTCATCAGTGAATATATATAAACACATCATTTTATCTATGTATATTCCAGGCTATAGGAATGTCACTTGAAAAGAAATGCGGCATTATAATTAAATCCATCAGTAGTATGTATTTTAGGTGGCATACAGAAAATACATTCCTTCCCCTTTTTCTTCTGTTCAGCTGAATTATAATCACCAAAAAAGCTGTTTAATTTGGAAATGGCACCAGTAACTGGAAACAGTTTTGATATCAATTTATTATTGAAAGAAAATTTCTGTTCATGCATGCATTTTCTGCTTTAAGAATTGCCTTTGAAATTAAAACCAGTCTTTATTTAGTTTAAGTAAAAGGTATTATTGGCTAATATACCATAGAGTATAATCTTGAAAATGTGTAGGTGGTATGAATTTGCTACCACTACAATTCAAAATCAAAGAAATGTCACATTTCTTTATGTCTTTCAATCACATTAAATCTAACTTCAAGTCTGAAGGGAAATTAAATCTTACTCATTATTAGAAGCTATCCCACAACTTTTCCTTCACCCTGCTGCATTCTCTCCACCCTTACTTGGCAAAGCTTTGAATGGTACCGGGGTTCTCAGGCAGAACAGAACACTTGGGGAGAATATGCTGATTGCCAGCACATACTAGTAACCTTTAAATTCTTCATCTTCCAGGTCACCTGGCCCCTGAAGCCTAAGAGCTCGGCAGTTTTCCAGGCACCTTGGACAAGAATCTTCATGAGCTTTGGAATCCTATCCACTCTGTCCAGCCTCCTAGGGGCACCACCACAGCTACCTCCTCTGTGGTCCTGATGGTCTTTGGAGCATGTGGGGATGGGAAGGGGAATCTTGGGTTACTGCTTCTTGCTGGACACACAGATTTCAGTTTCCTCCCCATTCTTGGGGAAACATCTTTTTTCTTGACTTATTTATGACTCTCCTCTGTGACAAGCACTCATCCGCCTCTCTTCTGATTAAAGTACCTGTCAGCCTTCTTGGGAAGTGGCTCACTTAATCTTACTGAGTTTTAGCTTTTGAAACATAGAACAAGAAAATATATTTTCTTCAAGGAATTTTCTTTTTGCTCTAAAACAAAAGTTTCGATTGAGGCAAGGGAATAAAGGGAAAACAACGTCTACTTGCTGGGAACGGAGGTCAGTTGGGATGGGGTGGAGAGCGATGGCAACCGTGAGTATGAGATGCTAACAGCCCTCACTGTGTCTGCTTATTGCATAGCAGTGGACCCCAAACACAAATTAATATATCTGAAATTATCCTGACACAAAGCTATTTGTTTTACTATTATTTTATGTCAGATTTGGAATGAAATTACTTCATGTACTTGCATTGCATCCATGTCCTAATATTTTATTCAGTGGAATTGTTCATTAGAAGACTATTAATATGGAGATATTCTTAGTTCATTCGTTTCCTTTATTTTTGTGTGTTTCCTTTATTTTTCCTCTTGGCAGCTGCAATCTAAAGGGTAGCATTTAGAAATTAATTTTAGCAGCTTCTGGGAAACCCTGTACACAGCAAAAATGAGAATGTCAATATCTCACAAGAGGATACCTCACAGCTTTTTAATTTCTTTTAGAATAAACTATTGGGCACTAACAAATGAGAGCATATTTGAATCTTCTTGCAATAACTGGATTTATGGTAGAGGAAAATCTTATTCTAATTCATTCTTTTTTTTTTTTTTAATTTATTTATTTATTTTTGGCTGTGTTGGGTCCTCGTTTCTGTGTGAGGGCTTTCTCCAGTTGAGGCAAGTGGGGGCCTCTCTTCATCGCGGTGCGCGGGCCTCTCACTGTCACGGCCTCTCCCGTTGCGGAGCACAGGCTCCAGATGCGCAGGCTCAGCCATTGTGGCTCACGGGCTTAGTTGCTCCGCGGCATGTGGGATCTTCCCAGACCAGGGCTCGAACCCGTGTCCCCTGCATTGGCAGGCAGATTCTTAACCACTGCGCCACGAGGGAAGCCCTCTAATTCATTCTTAGAAGTGCTATCTTTTAATCCTTATTCCTTTAATTACTTTAATCCTATATATAAAGTGCTGGAAAGTTTTCTTCATCAGTCAAAATAAGAGTTAAGTTTTTCTTCAGTGCCCTCCTATGTCAATCACTAATTACATTTTATCTAGGACCCATAATATACTCTTGTAGGAGACACATGTAGGAGTTCAACTATGGTCTCCACCATGTACAACTGTAACTTTAGTTATCATCAATGATCTAAAGCAATAAGAAGTAGTTAGTCTTCATTTCCATCCACCCCCAATCTAACAAAATACTTGAATAGTGTTTGTAAAATTCATTCATTCAGAATGTATTTATTTAGCACTTACTATGTGCCAGGCAAAAAATTTAAAACTAAAATACATAGAACAAAAAGCACTATGTAGTTTCACTCTTATTAATTCAAAGAGTTGAGATAGAAAATGTATTTTAACTACAAAGAAAGACTGACTCACTGTTATGTCTGTCTCAAAATATGAAATGAAAAACCCTCTCCTTAGTCTGCATGAACCAATCAATCAGTCATTCAGTTATTTCCACATTTTGTTGATTCAATTCAATTTTATTGAATGCAAGGCACTGTGTTAAATTCTGAGAATAGAGCCAAGAACAAAACAGGCATGGTCCCTTGCCTTCAAGATGTTTGCAGTCTTTAAATCATATGTGAATATAAACCAGTGAAATACAAATACCAGAAAGCATACATCCAAATAAGGCATCTCATTTCAAAATGCCCACCATGGAATTTTATACTGGGGATACTTACCCGCTTTGGGATTTTTTTTCACAGCCAAATTATGCTTAACCGAAAACAATACTGCCCAATTAAATTCCACGGCATGCTATGCAGACTTTTGCATTAGTTTCGTAAGTAACCAATTTCAGTAATTCAACACCCCAAAAATGTTTCTCACTCCCTCAAAGCCCACGCTGAATTTCTGATTGGATGGCAGGCTTGCATGCTCATTCAGGGCCTAGTTTCCTTCTGTCCTGTTCTCTCTCCTTCCCTGAGGGTGTTAGATGGAGAAGAGAGAACAGAGGATTATGGGAGTTTTTCATGGTCCAGGCTTGGAAGATTGCAGATTACTGCTGATCACATTCTTCTAACCAGACATGGTCAGATGATCACAACTCCTGCAAGGGAGGCTGGGAAATATAGTTTAAGGTTGAGCCCAGAGCAAAGAGGAAACTGGTTTCAATGAACACAGCATTCCTCTGTAACAACTTGTTTCTGGATGCATTTTAGCTGTTCCCAGAAAAAACAAACCTGTTTTCACAGAGCAAATGTGTGTCCCATAAAAGGCTACTAAAAAACTATGTCACAGCCTCTCCAGCTCTTTCTTAATTCAATACTTTCAAAAAACTCTTTATTTTGATATAATTTACATTTATAGAAGAGTTGCAAAGATAGTACAGAGCGTTACTGTACACCCCGCACCCAATTTCTCCTGTTTAGATCTTATGTAAACATGGTAAACTGTCAAAAATTAAGAAATTAACACAGGCACAATGTTACACAGAGGTCACCATATTTTGCACTTCACCATGTTTTCCACTAATTTTCTTTTCTATTCCAGATAATTCCAAACAGTTCTTTTAACACACACACACACACACACACACACACACACAGAGGCTCCATTCCTTCTTTAAGTTTTCTAATCCTTCAAGGAAAAGATGTTTTTGTATCCTCATAGGTAATCATTGTTCAGATATCACCAGTTTTCCAAAAGTGAAATCCCACATAGACTATAAACATTATCAGGAGTTTGGCAGTCATCTTTGGAAATTTACTAGCTCTTGGTAACAATGGTAAGAATGGTGGCATAATGGAGTTTTATTAAACCTTCACTATGACTTTTCTTGCAATAGTTCTCTGAAACCTCACAGAAGCTATATGAGCAAGACATTATTTTAACCATTTTTTCCTGGTAAGGAAACTGAGGCTCCAAGAGGTTATGTAATTTGTCAGTCCCACAGCAAGTGAAGAAAACCTGGACTCGACTTCAGTTTATTCTAAAATCACCAAACTTCACTGCCTATGATGTAACATAATCTAATCATCTACATTCTCTTCTTTCTGCAATAAATGGGAATAACTATGGAAGACAGTTTGTTGTGTTTGCCGGGAAGAAAAGATACAACTTCCTAACTAAGGGTCTCTACATTGGCTGTTCAGTCTTTTCCACCAGATAAATATTACCTCTTCAGAGAGGTCTTCCATGTCCACTGTATATGAAATAACTTCATGCTTCATCTTTCCTTATATTACTTATCACAACCATAAAAGTAGGTATATTTTCATAATTTGTCTCCCAGAGAGAACAAACTCCATGTGTGCCTAGTTAGCTATATTTCTGGCATTGAGAAATGGAACTAGCACATATTAAGTATTCAGTTGTTAAATTATGAATAAGTGAACAATTTAATTTTACAAGAGAAGGAAGAAAATAAAGCAAAGAGAAAAAAAAGATCTCACATTTAGCAAAGACCTATGTCATCTCAATCCTCATAGCAATACACTTTTGAGCTAAACTATATTATTCTCATTTGAATTAGGTAGTGTTATGGACTGAACTGTCTCCCCAGAGTTTATAAACCCCAACATGACTGTATGTGGAGACAGGGCCCTTGAGGAGGTAATTAAGGTTAAATGAGGTCACGGAGGTAGAACCCTAATCTGACTGGACTGGAGTCCTTATAAGAAGAGGAAGAGACACAGAGCTTGCTCTCTCTCTCTCTCCCCACTCAGGCAGAGAGGAAAGGTCATGTGAGGACACAGCAGGAGGGTAGTCACTGCAAGCCAGGAACAGAGCCTCCCCAGAAACCAAATTTGCCAGTACCTTGTTCATAGATTTCAAGCCTTCAGAACTGTGAAAAAATAAATTTCTGTCATTTAAGCCACCCAGTCTGTAATATTGTTATGGCAGAGTCCAAGCTGAGTAAGACAGATGAGAAAAACAAACTTAAGGAGATTTAATAACTTGATCAAGATTCAAAAGCCAGTAAACTGCAGGGGTAAGATTTGAAAATCAATTATATAAAATTCTGCAGCTCAACGTATTTGCATTAAATTCAATCTGCACCTACTATTAGTGAATGGAGGTGTTTTATTTAAATAAAATAGATGGGAAAGAGCTTCTTTTCAGAATGAAGTTAAATCAACAGAGGTCTAGAGCAGAAAACAAGAAGAGGATACAAGAGAGGACTGGAAAAGATGCGGGAAAAGAGGGCTTCCCTGGGGGCGCAGTGGTTGAGAGTCCTCCTGCCGATGCAGGGGACACGGGTTCGTGCCCCGGGCCAGGAAGATCCCACATGCCGCGGAGCAGCTGGGCCCGTGAGCCATGGCCGCCGAGCCTGCGCACCCGGAGCCTGTGCTCCGCAACAATGAGAGGCCCGCGTACCGCCAAAAAAAAAAAAAAAAAAATGATGGGGTAAAAGAGCTCGGCCAAAGGCATTTCTGGAGTGGGGTTATACCCATGCATTCATCAGAAGTAACCAACAGGAGGATCATTCAGATACAGGGGTTAGAGGGGAAAAAAGAACTATATTAATTTTGTACTTTTATTCGTCACAGTTCAGCATGTACCTAGGATGACAAACTCTCTTCTCCCCTGTTGTCAGAAGCCAAGTAGAAAGCCAACTGATTGGAAGCACAAGAGTCATACTTCTGAACCTTGATACTTTCTGGGCTCAGCGCTTCTAAACTTCAGTCTTATTTCTACCTGTGCTTCTTACTGATTTTTGCAAATCTGAATTCTTCTTGGCAGCCTAGTTTTGAGACCTAATTCCTTATCATTGCACCTCTAACATTCTTGGCCCAGGCCTGAAGTTAAGTTAAGCCTTTTGCTTCCAACAATAGCATTCCCCGGGGTCTACCAGTGGGATAGGCCAGGCTCCTTGCACAAGTACCATCTGAGATCCATTTTAGAATAAATCTATTCCACTAGTGCAATCATTCTCAAAATGTGGTCCCTAGACTAGCAACGTCAGCCTCACCTGGGAACTTGTTAGAGATGCAGATTCTCAGTGCTCCCCATTCCAGCCCTACTGAATCAGAAATTCTGGGTGATGGAGCACGGTGATCTTGTTTTAACAAGGCCCCTGGGTGACTCTGATGCACGCTGAAGTCTGAAATGTCTGCTTTAGCTCTTAGGTCTTCTCACTCCTTGAATGCCTGTTGGTACAATGGATTAGGACTGAGAGGACTTAGCGTTTGACGGCTCAGCAGTTTAGCTGGTTGCATGACCCTGGGTCCTTGCTCAGCCTCTGTGCTTTTCTGTTTTCTCATTTAAAAGAAATACACCAAAGAGCTATAATCCAGCTCTCATTTTTTCTGTGTCTGCTGATGAGTAACTAATGGAGGGTTGTGCCATCCCATGGTAATCTTAACTGCCTGACTAATGCTTAGCAGTGGCTTTTGTCCTAAGGTTGTCCTTGTGATTGCTGGGCCTCTCTCTGCTGCTTTGGATTTAAACAGCAGTATTCCAGCACATTTGTATTCCATAAATCATTGGGGCATGGATTGGAATGCTATACACTCATCTATTTGTAATTGAACTTAATACGGATTTAACCATTAGTTAAACTCTCATGCTTCAGGATTCGCTTTAACTGAAGAAAGCATGACCTTTATTCTAACATGAAAGGGCTCACTCTTGGAGTATCTGAGGTCATGGAATGAGAGAGAATGTTTCTGTAACATACACATATCCCTCATAGGAAAGTCAAGTAAAAAACTAAACCTTCCGAAGCCAGAATCCTTCAAGCAATTAATCTGGATAAAAAATATGAGGTGAACACAGTGGTCACAGAAAATATTAATCCTGCAAAAATATCTGGTCATGCATATGCCAACTTTTCAGGAACAATGAAGGAATCTTGAAAGTATCACAAAGAAACCACTCTTTGGAAGTTGTTTTTCTGGACCAGAACAGAAATTAAGGAAATGGAATGAAAGGAGAAAAAATAGTGCAGATGAGTGTCTTAGTTTGGATGCCCCAAGGGCAGATCTTGAGCAAGATTTCAGTGCAGTTACTTTATTTGGGATGATGATGATGCTGGAAAATACTGGTAGGAAAGTGTGGAATTGAGACAGGGAAGGGAAGGAACACAACACAGTGTATATCATCAAGGATGTTGTCACAATCAGCAACTGAAGTATAGGGTCAGAGGTTCAAGTTCAAGTCCAGGATCTCTGGCTTATCAACTTGGTCCCTTGAAAAACATATCATCTCTTTGTACATCACATCCCTCTATTAGGAAATGGAGGTTAAAAACGTCCGGCGCCTGGGATGATGCACTTTCTATTACGAATATGTAACTACCATCTACTGAACACTGGTCCTGTACTAGGCGCGATGCCAATCTTGCCCCCACATCAAAATAGATCAATGTTTTTGCATTTTACTGAGAGATCACAGAGACTACATAATTTTAAAATCATAAAGGGATTTTGTAAGCTATAAGATAATGCTAAAGAGAATTTTATACAGCTTTTCATGAGTCATTAGAAGCCAGTACTTTAGTTCTCAACTTGTAATTCATTAGCTGTGAGGCTCAACCAGATCACTTTGCCTCTTATTAAAAAAAAAAAAGGCATGGGCTTCCCTGGTGGCGCAGTGGTTGAGAGTCCGCCTGCTGATGCAGGGGACACGGGTTCGTGCCCCGTTCTGGGAAGATCCCACATGCCGCGGAGCGGCTAGGCCCGTGAGCCATGGCCGCTGAGCCTGCGCGTCCGGAGCCTGTGTTCCGCAATGGGAGAGGCCACAACAGTGAGAGGCCCGCGTACCGAAAAAAAAAAAAAAAAAAAAAAAAAAGAAAAAGAAAAAAAAAAAAAAAGGCAGATTATGCAAGATGTTAACATTACAGGATTATGCAAGATGTTAACACTAGGTCCTGAAGGGTGCTCAGGACTTCCCTGTGCATGTCTTGCAACTTCCTATAAAGTAATTATTTGAAAATGAGAGTTAAGAAAAACACGAGTCCATAGTGTCATGGACTGAATTGTCCGCCAAAGTTCATAACCCCCAGGGTGACTGTAACTGCTACAACTACTTTGGAAAACTGTTTGGTAGAATTTACTAAGCCAAACACGTGACCCAGGAATTCTACACATGGATAGACACACAACAGAAACAGTAGCTTATATGCACCAAAAGATGTATACTAAAATATTCATAGCATAATAATTTGTGGCAGTCAAAAACCGCAAACAACCCAAGTGACCATAAACTGTAAATGGATCACACTGTTATCTATTCATGTATTGGAATATAACACTGGGATGAAAATGAATGAGCTACAAGAACACATAACAACGTGAATGAATCTCACAGACAGGATATTGAGTGGGCAAGCCAGATGCAAAAGACCACTTATGAAAAGTTCCCAAAGAGGCAAAACTTAACTATGCTTTTAGAATCAGGGTAAAGCGGGAGGAGTAGTGATTGGAAGGGAGCATAAGGTGGGCTTCTGGAGTGATAGAAATTTCTATTTCTTGTTCTAGGTACAGGCTACATGGTGAACTTACTTTGTGCACTCACTGAGATATTAAATTATCTATGTGCTTCTCTGTGTCTGTTGTAATTTTTTTTTAAGTTTACCTAACAAAAAGCTCTGAGACTTGAGTTCGATGAATTCAAATGTTTCTTCTGGCTCTAAAATCCTGATCCTGAGATGAGGCTCAGACATATCCCATCACTATTGAGATGGGGCTGATGGGAGGGTTGGAAACTTGACAGAACTAGGTATATATACTGGCTCTGGTCAGTTCTGCCTCATGGAAATGTCTCTTTGCCTGGTGCAGTTCATTTTACCCACCCTGGGGCCCAGCACAGAAATTTACACAGAGAAGTGCAAGTAGCCATATTTTCAGTGCTTTGGGATAATGCAATTTCAGAAACTTCCACAGGGTGGCAAGGATGCTATTTCTTGACTGCCTTTATACACTTACTCCTTTTTTTCTCCCAATCTCTTTCACAATGTGCAGGTTTCCCTGTCAGTAGCTATTATAAAAATTGAAGAATACAATTTTATATGGTATAACATTTCTAACAAATTCTCCATAGTTCAATTAACTTAGGAACCTAATCTGCAGCTTGAGAACACTAAATAAAATAGAAAAAAAAAATTAGTGGGACATGTGGACACAGCGGGGGAAGGGGAAGGTAGGATGAATTGGGAGATTAGGATTGACATACATACACTACCATGTGTAAGACAGATGGCTAGTGGGAACGTGCTATAAAAGCACAGGAAGCTCAGCTCGGTGCTCTTTGAAAACCTAGATGGGTAGGATGGGGGGCGTGGGAGGGAGGTCCAAGAGGGAGGGGATATAGGAATACATGTAGCTGATTCACTTCGTTGTACAGCAGAAGCTAACACAACATTGTAAAGCAATTATACTCATAAATAAGTAAAAAAATAAATAAATAATTAGTGGACTGGACACTAGAATTTCTGAAACATTAGAAAACTATCAGAGGAAGTAGCCAAGGGGAGGAATAACAGAAAATGGGTTTCAGGGTGACTAAATAAAGTTATGTGGTGGTTAATGTGGCACTTCTCCCCCTCAACTTTACAAAATGTCCTAGGCATTTGATAAGCACAGAATGCTTTTAGATCCACACTAGCCAGAAGGTAATAGGTTGTTTGCAACAAAAATGGGTGCAAGTATTTCTTTCCAGGTATCCATATCCTTTCACAATGTGATTTTGCAAGAACTCCCATCAAGGGGTGGAACTATTTCTCCACCTGTTGAATTTAGGTTGGTCTTACAACCTGATTTAACCAAGAAAACAGTATAGGTGATTCTCTTCTCATTCTGAACTTAGGACTCAAAAGTCCTTCCAGTTTCTACTTTCCCTTTTGGGCCTCTGACGATGTCATGTGCACAAGCCTGACCTTGTAACCTGCTGGAAGATGAAAGGCTACATGGATCAGTCACTCCCACTGTCTCAGCAATACAACTGCCAGCATTTAGTCTACCCACCAACTGATCAAAGATACATAAGTAAGACTTGCCAAGATCAGCTGAACCTCACCCAGGTCAGCACAACTACCCACAAGACTCATAGACATTGGCAATAATAAATGATAATTGCTTTAAGCCACTAAGTTTCAAGGAGACTTGTTACGCAACAATGGCTACAGCCATATCAGAACTCTCAACTGAACCTGCTTATCTGTTGCTAACCCTCCTTCTGATGCAGCTTCACTATGGGGTGAGAGCCTTAGCCTGGAAATTAAGAACTTTGGATTCAAGTTTTTGGATTCAAGTAATGATAGAAAAATGAAAGACTTGGAAAAATCACCTTTAAAGTATGGTTCAGACACACACACACATACACACACACACACACACACACACGTTTGTGGGTTTTTTAATCTTGCCGTAGGTGCAAACTTTTGTGTGTTGGTTTTAAAAAGTGAATTTGGTCTGAGTAACATTGGATGAGGTGACTGGGAGGTCCCACTGGACTGTCCTTAAAGACATAAATTTTGGTTTATAAGGAATGGACAATGTCTTAAGTTGGGTCTTCCCAGAGACAGACCCTGGAGGAAACATTCAAGTGCAAGTAGCTTATTTGGGAAGTGATCCAGGATCCTTAGGGGATGGGGAAGGGACACAGAGAAGGGTCTACTGTCAAGAGTTACCACTGTGGACGACTAGATTTTTATCCTTCTCGGGAACTCTGGACAAAGTTTTGAATACCCACCTTAAATTTATCCTACCACAAGTGTAAGAGAACTGGGGTATTTATCCCACAAACCTCCATCTATCATCGGTTGCAAGCTGCTCCCAAGGGGAGTTTATCTCTCAGTACTTCCAACCACATGCATAGACAGAGCAGGCTCTGGTAAAGAGAGAAAACACTCAGGCAAAAAAAGAGTGGGCTGGCAGTGGGAGGGGCTGGAAATGGTAAGGACTGAGGGGAAAACAGCAGGACACCAACAGCATCTGCCACCAAGATTGTTTCTTACACCTAGGATATTCTAGACATGTAATTAATCTTCACATGTATAGTCTTTTCTTGACCTAAACATTTTTCTCTTCCAGAAATTAACTGATTTTCTTCCCAAGCTTTAGTATATATCAATAAAATGGGTCCCATTTTCCACTCCCTGCATACAGTTACCTCCTCTATGGCTGAGCTGTGAAATGTAGAGATTATTCTCAACTACCAGTGTTGGTGAGTTGCTTTTGAAGGGATTCAGGGCATTTTGAGAATATTATCAAACATGTGGGGCAGAAAAAAATGGAAAACTATATAGGACCAGGGACAGTTGCATTCATGCCGATGTCAAAGTTCATTGTACAGATGTTTTAATTTGTCATTGTAAGATGGATGTGGAAATACTGAACACATCAAAAGAAAGATCTGTTGTGATGTGATGATTTTTTTTGAGAGCTACATATACCATGAGAGAGCTTCTGTCATCCAAGTTACTCTAAGACTGTTTTGTGTTCCTGCTGTGGTTGTGAATGACAGCTCAATACAATGCCTGTGGAGGAGAAAAAAGGGAGAAATTCTTGTTCAGAATCAGGGCTTCCATGTGCCTAACAACAGCCATAAAGAATAACTGCATCTTCAAATAACCCTGAAACTCTAACTTAAGGTGATTAAGCATCCATATTCACTCATATATAAGTGGGTGAGATGAATCAGATTATCTCAAACTGTGGCATCCTATGAAAAATCAAAGGCATGCCAGGCTATTACCTTTCAGAAATTGACTTCTCACAAGGATCCTTTACCTCTTTGTCTGCCATCATGGAACTGTCCCTTGCCTGCCTTAATAAACTTTAACCCTCTGGATCAAGAACACATTAAAAATAAAAAAAATAAAACAGTTTTGCCCATGAGATGCTATTATCTCTTACAGAAAGAGACATTTCAGAATGGATGCCAAGTACAAAAATGTTTTGTGTTAACTGTTTATGTTTTTCGCTTTATTGAAAACCTTCTACGAAAGTAAGATTCCAGGCAGAAATCAATCGTAACTTTGTCCAGAGGTCAAAGGTAGTATTTTTATTTTCTAATACAGCTTCCAATCTTAGTCCATGCAGGAGGGGAATTCTCCCGCTGGCTTTGAAGAAATAATTTGCCATGTTGTGACAGGACAACGTGGCTAGAATCTGAGGGTGGCCTGTAGTAGTTGAGAGCAACCCCTAGCTGATAGCCAGGGAAAAAAATTAGGGACCTCAGTCCAACAGCTGCAAGGAACTAAACTCTGCTAACAACCTGAACAAGCTTGGAATAGTACCTCAGCTGAGCCCAGCTGACACTTTGATTCTACTTTGTAAGTAGTGCCACGTCCAGATTTATGACCTAGAGAAACTGTGAGATAATAAAAGGGTGTTGTTTTAACTGCTAAGTTTGTGGTAATTTGTATTGGCATCTATAGAAAATGTATACATAATCATTTACATACATATAGAGGTAACACTGCTGTTGTAATAGGATGTTAAAATGAAACTCTGTAGCAGACAAATCCACAATTACAGTCAGAGATTTCAATACCCCTCAATCAATAAGATAGAACAAGTTAATACAATAAGGAAATTGAATATTTGAACAGCACAAACAACATCCTTAACTTGATTAAACACTATACCAGCAGAATGCATATAGTTTTCAAGGGCACATGGAACATATCAAAACAGATGATATTATGGGTCACAGAACAAGTCTAAATGCATTTAAAATAATCTTAAATTGAATTAAATTAGAAATTTAAAACAGAAAGACTCTAGAAAATCCCCCAAATATTTGAAACTAAATAACACACTTCTAAGTAATCCCAGTGTTTAGAAGAGAATTTTAAAAGGAAATTATAAAGTATTTTGAACTAAATAAAATTGAAAACCAAAATATCAAAATATGTGCAATGCTACTAACATAGTAATTAGGAGTAAATTTATAGAAATAAATTCTAATATTAGAAAAAATGAAAGATCTCAAATAAATGACTACAGCTTCTACATAAAGAAATTAGAAAAAAGAAGAGGAAAAGAGAGCCAAATTAAGCAGGAGGAAGAATTATAACAACTAAAACATAAATAAATGAAATAAAAACAAGAAAATAGAGACAAATCAATGAAACTAAAAGCTGGTTCTTTAAATACACCAGTAAGCATGATAAACCCAGACATAGTAATGAGGAAAGAAAGTGAAAGCACAATTAACCATGTCAAGAATGAGAGAAGTGATATCACACAGTTCACATATATATATATATATATATATGATTTCTATATATATCAAAAAGACATAAAGAGACTATTACGAAAAATGTCATGTGGATATGTTAAACTTAGAATTAAACGGAAAAAAAAATCAATGAGAGATACAAACTACCAATATTCAATAAAGAAGAAACAGATAACCTGAACAGCCTCACATCTATTAATGAAATGAAATTTAAAGATAAACACTTTCCCAACTAGAAAATTTCAATCACAGGTGGCTCTGTATTGGTGTTTTCTTACTCATACAGGAAGAAATCATACTAATTCTGCAGAAAATTCTAGAAAATTGAACAGGAAGAATATTTCAAAAGTCACTATATGAAAAAACAAATTACTCTATGAGGTCAGCATTACCCTGACACCAAAACCAGAATGAGATATTACAAGAAAGGAAAATTATAGACCAATATCTCTCATAAACATAGATGTAAAAGTTATAAATAAAATTTTAAGAAATTGAATCAAAGACTATGTGAAAAGGATATATATCATGATCAAATGGCATTTACACCAAAATGCAAGATTGGTTTAATATTCAAAAAGTAATCAACGTAACTCACTATTGTTTTTATATTGTAGTTGCTTTACAGTGCTGTGTCAGTTTCTTCTGTACAGCAAAGTGAATGAGCCATACGTATGCATATATCCCCGCTCTTTTGGGATTTCCTTCCCATTTAGGTCGCCACAGAGCACCAAGTAGAGTTCCCTGTGCTATACAGTAGGTTCTCGTTAGTTATCTATTTTATACATACCAGTGTATATATGTCAATCCCAATCTCCCAATTCATCCCACCCCCCCCTTTTCTCCTTGGTATCCATACGTTTGTTCTCTATGTCTGTGTCTCTATTTCTGCTTGCAAATAAGATCATCTATACCATTTTTCTAGATTCCACATATATGTGTTAATATACAATATTTGTTTTTCTCTTTCTTGACTTTGCTCTGTATGACAGTCTCTAGGTCCATCCACATCTCTGCAAATGACACAGTTTCATTCCTTTTTACGTCTGAGTAATATTCCATTGTATATATATATATACCACATCTTCTTTATCCATTCCTCTGTTGATGGACATTTAGGTTACTTCCATGTCCTAGCTATTGTAAATAGTGCTGCAATGAACATTGGGGTGCATGTATCTTTTTGAATTATGGTTTATATGCCCATGGAATTATATCAGAAACTCAACTCAACCTATAACTCAGCAACAACAACAACAAAACCAACAACTCAATTTAAAAATAACCAAAGGAATTAAATAGACATTTTTCCCAAGATACAGAAATGACCGATAAGCATATAAAAAGATGCTCAACAACACTAATCATTAAGGAAATGCATATCAAAACCACAATGAGATAATACTCTTGCTCTAAAAAATGTACCTGGAATCTATCAGGTTGGCCAAAAAGTTCATTCGGGTTTTTCACGTTACGGAAAACCCGAATGAACTTTTTGGCCAATCCAATATTTTAATCAGGTACAATAAGATACATAGACATGAAAACGATTGTCATGAAGAAGTTTTTACTCACAGATTTCTAGAAACAGTAAGTATGTCAAGCCATTCAGGACCACATGGGGAAGCACGGAGATGAGTCAGGAGGTGGGAGAAGGAGAGGACAGAGCATAGCCCAGAGTCTTTATTGGAGTCTTCCTGGGGAGAAATGGGCCAGGTGGCTGAGTTTAGGATTGGATATTTTGAATGATTTCAGCAGGCTCTAGACTATAGGGGTGGTCCCTAGTTGTCTAGTACCTGGCCATGGGGTGATTTAGAGCAGGAAGAATACTGGCTTGGTGTGTGAGACTTTCATAAAGGAGATAGTTGGGGCTGTGGGCTCTGGGTTACTCAGTTTGTATATCAAAGATGCACGCACAGGGGAGTCACCTGCTCTCTCTAGGAATTGTCTAGCCCTGGGAAAGGCAGTTTCTCTAGGATCAGAAGCCAAATACCAAAGCATCAAGAATACAGAAAATATACTTGATAAAACTTCACACCTATAAGATGGCTATTATACAAAAAACAGAAAACAAGTTTTGGTGAGGATGTGAAAAAATTGGAACCCTTGTGCATTGCTGGTGGGAATGTAAAATGGTACAGCTGCTGTGGAAAGCAGTATGACAGTTCCTCAACAAGTTAAACATAGAATTAATATGATACAGCAATTCCACTTCAGGGCATACACAAAAAAATAATTGAAAGCAGGGACTCAGATATTTGTACACCCATTTCATAGCAGCATTATTCACAACAGCCAAAAAGTGAAAACAACTCAAATGTCCATTGACAGATGAATGGATAAACAAACATGGTATATACACACAAGGGACTAATATTCAGTCTTAAAAAGGAAAAATATTCTCATACATGCTACAACATAGATGGCCTTGAAGACATCATGCTAGAGGAAATAAGCCAGACACAAAAGGATAAATGTTGCAAGATCCCACTTACATGAAGTACTCAGACTACTCAAATTCATGGAGACAGAAAGTAGAATGGTGGTTTTTAGGAGCTGGGAAAAGGGGAAATGGGGAGTTATTGTTTAATGGGCACAGTGTTTCATTATGGGATGATGAAAAAGTTCTGAAGATGGATAGTAGTGATGGTTGCACAACAATGTCAATGTACTTAATGCTATAGCACTGTACACTTAAAAATGGCTAAAATAGTAAATTTTATATAATATACATTTTACCACAATAAAAAAAAAATTAACAACAATACTACAAAATGAGGCAGTTTCTCTCCATAAGCTGTGCTCTTCACCATTTTGTTGTGAGTAATAACAAGGAAATGCTTTAACCAATGTGTACATGTATGAATATACAGGGATATATAGATATATAAAGTACCATTAACTTAAAATTAGGGTGAGAGCATTTGGGTATGATTGTGATATGATATTTCATAAAGCATTCTTTAATAAGAACCTAACCAAGAGAAAATACAGTACATATACATTTTGGGGAAAAAGTTATAATCCATCATTAATCTTTTCTCAATTAAAATAGAAACTTCATTCTGTAGCCTACTCTTCTATTCAATTATATTCTTCTCCTCCTCCTTCCTCTTCCATTTTCCACATAATCTATAGTTCAGCCTCTGCTGTGAGCACACCAAGCAGCAAAAGGGAGATACTGACATTTCCATGGACTAATAGGTTTGAAAATCTCCAATTTGAAGTACACTGTTTCTGTTGCAAAGACACCCGCAGAGAAAAATAGAGGAGCAGAGCAGGAAACTATCCTTCCATAGAGAGGTCATAACTTCCAGAATTTACTAACCTAAAAGCAAAAGAACATGGCCTAAAAAAAAGCCAGCCTGTAAACAGAACCCAGAAATCCCTGTACTGTCATTTTGACCAAGGACCTTAGTCTTACGAGAAAAAGACTTGAAGATTAACTTTACTATTGGTCAGATACTTCAGTTACAGCAAATAAAATCCACTTGACTAGATTAGCTAGAAAAGTATGAAAAGATATTAGTAGCTATCAGAATTAGTGGTTAGCTGGAGGAACAGACAAGGTTGAGCTTCCAGAAACACATATCCGCACACACACAAGCACACAGCAATGCTGCAGAATAGGCTGGATTTAAAAAGAAAAAAAAAAAAAAATCAATGCCACTGTCACATCACACACTGAAAGGAAGGAACTTGGCTTTTCTACAACAACTTCTGCCACATGTACTAATGCCAATTGTGTTGGATTTTTTAAAATATGTCAACTGGGTTAAGCTACAGTCCTGAGTTATTTAATTAAATACTAATCTAGATGTTGCTATGAAGGGATGTGGGGGATGTAATTAAAGTCCCTAATCAGTTGACTTTAAGTGAGGGAGATTGTAGGCCTTACTGAATCAGTTAGAGGACCCAGAAAGCAGGGATGAGGCTTTCCTGAAAAAGTGAAAAGAAATTCTGCCTGTTGATAACAGTTTTGGGCCATTTAATGGAGTTTCATCTTGCTTATGATCTGCCCTTCCTGATTGCCTGTCCTACAGATTTCAAACCTGCTCATTCACACAATTGCATAAGTCAATCCCTTGTAACAAATCTCTCCAGTTAGCTAGATAGCAGTAGAGATAGGTAGAGATACAGAAAGAGAATCCCAGTGCTACATCACTCCATGACAAGAATCTGACTCTGAAACCACTACCATCCCCCAAATCCAGAAGCTACCTGTGAGAAAAACTGAATTCTACTCAAAATAATTTTCTCCTGTCCCCCACTTCCAAACCATAGGTATCTATCTCCCATAGGTATATGTAAGTCAATCACCTACATCCTAGCTACAGGAAAAGCTAGGAACTCAGTTCTGATTTCTACTTTGGAAACACAGAATTCCTGACAAGGGAATTTTCCCAAATACAGAAAGGCTATTCAAAAAATAGAAAGCAGTCATGAATACAATCACTGCTTCCAAAATTTCTGGCTTCTCAAAACTTCTCAAAGGAAGTTTATTCTTCCTTCTCAAAGGAAGAATTCACTTATTTATCCCAATTAGTTACACACTGAGCTTTACATAATTGAGATCATATTGGCTTTCATTACACAAACACATGTGATGACTATTTTTCTATGTTAGTACACATACAGCTATGCATCAGTCAGGATGGTCTAGATTACACAACTGTAACAAATAACCTCCGGCTCTCAGTGTCTTAATACAACAAACAATTTTTTGTTCATGGTACAAGCCCTATGTGGTTAGGCAAGGGGATCTTTCACGGTAGTCCATTCAGGAACCCAAGATGACGATACTTTTCCTTGAAACATACTTCCATAATTGCAAAGGCAGCAAAAGGAAGCATGGTATATTGTGCACTCTACCTTAAAACGTCTTTAAGAGGTGACACAGGTTATTCTGCTCACATTTTATCAACCAAATGTAGGACGTGTTGGCAAGTGTAATCCTCCCATTTATTTTAAAGAAGCAGAATATTTCTTAATCTTCATGATTACTCAAGTTTTCAACACCTGTAAAAGAATGCCTGCACTTCATATTTAAAGGGTTACTTGGTGGTGATTAAAAATAAATTTATCAAGTCTAAAGTTCTCATTATATAACAGCCAGATACAGTAGAGAGTCAGAGCAGGACAATTTCATGGTAAACCCTAGAAGAGGAATGTGACATAAAGATATGAAGTATCTTCATATCAGGGCATAAATTGAGAGATTTCTGGGGCACTGAGAGGATTTCTAGGACAAGAAAGAAGGGACAAGAGGTTAAAAGCACCTGTCTGTGCTGCTCTTCTTAGGTTAGAACACCAATCCTCAAGGTGGGAAGTAGGGAAACGAACCTGCTAAATATGTCAACTCCTATAGAGTTACAGGAGAATCTGATAACATCAGGAGAAGGATGAATGGGTCTATTTCACAGTGCACCCTTAGGAGGAGGGCAATTCTCTAAAAGAAGCCCCATGCACCCCATGGTGTCTTATCAAATGAACACTGGAAAAATAGCATTTGCACAAGGTAAATCTGAAGATCATCTGTTTCCTCTTGGTCTTCAGGAGGCATCTAGAGAATATGCCAAAATTCCTCTGTGCCTCAGAGATGGGGATAAAGATGTGTGGCAATGGCCTGAACATGTGATAAAGAAGCCAGTGTGCTCTACGGCAGGGGCCAATGGTTAGACCCAGTCAGCAGTGGATGCCTGAAAGACAATTCAGAAGGCAAGGCAAAACCAATCACACCTCAGCAGGTACCAGTACAGGAACCAGAAGAGACAAGTCACCCATGGCAAAGACCACTGATGATTTGAGGATAGTGGCTCTAAGGATTTGGCCAATATGCCACAGAGCTCTTTCCTTGGTGCAGTATTTGAGGAGACCCAAAGGGAAGTGGGAAAAGAAAAGAGAAGAGACTGAATCATGAAAAGTTAAGAGTTTAAACCAGGATAACTGAGAGATGATAACTAGGAGTATGAGCTCCCTGCCATGCCTGAGGGAATAGTAGGACTGTTAGAGAAATAATAAGGTTTATTTTATAATAATAAGGAATATTAGGACTGTTAGAGAAATTAATAAGGTGTATTTTATTTGTACAACTATTATATTGTGTAAATGTGTGATCCAACAACAAACACCTTCAAATGTGTGATCCAACAACAAACATCTTCAAAATCTAGTGAATTTGAGTCTATATTTCCATGGAAAAGGTGACCATTAATGAAAGTTGAAAATAAGTACTCAAGAAATGAAATGTCCTTAAGATAGTCTTTAGAAATTGTACTCTATGGTAGCTTATGGATAAAATTATTCTAGAAATCTCTCAATTAAAAACTAATTTGTTTTTATTTCTCCTTAAAGTGGAGATAATACTATAATGAAGTCCCATATGCCCATCATCCATATTCAATAATTATCAATGTTTTACCATTCTTGCTTCATTTTGTTCTTTTTTTCTCTTCACTCTCTCTCTTATTCTTTCTTTCTCATTTTCCTCTCTCTCTCACTTCCATCCTTTTACCACCTCTCTCTTTTCCTCTTTATTTTAAGGCTGATTTAACCTTAATATGTAAATTTAAAGATAACAGTTCAAAGAAACTTCAACCAGTATCAACGTATGGCCATAGGCACAAAAATCCAAATAAATTATAAGCTTCTTTGTACACAGACACTTATACACCCATATAAAAGCACCATTTAGGAAGAGTTGGGTTTATTCTAGGAATGGAAATGTCTTTATCCATTAAAAAAAACCTAGCAATGTAATTTGATATAAGCTGACTATGAGAGGAAAAAATCATTTTCAACAGACGCAGAAAAGACATTTAATAAAAACAATTTTTGTTTATTAAAAAATAAATACTTGCAAACTAAGAATAGAAACAAACTTGTTAAAACCTTGTTGAGCAATATATTCATATAGATAAACAATGATACCACTTCCTTTAAAATATGCAACAAGAAAAAGACACTCACTGTGGACGTTCATTTAATATTATACAAGAGATCCTAAAAGGAGCCTATGAAGATGAGAACGGGAATTTAAAATATAAATACTGTAAATAAACAAAATATTCATTGTTCATAGATGTTATAATTGTTATAACTGTGAACATAAGAAACTCAACACAAGTTAATGGAGTTAATAGAATAGTTCAGAAATATTAGTAGGTAGAAAATCTTTATTAAAAGTTGCATCCCTAGATACCAGGAATTAACAACTTGGAACATACATTTTTTCAAAGAATTATATAAAATCCTCATAAATCTTATGCAAGATAGGTAAAATTATAACATATTATTCAAAGACATAAAAGAAGACTTCAGTAATTGAGAGATAAACCAAGTTCATGGATGGTAAAACTCAATATTATAAAAATGTCAGTTCTCCCAAAATTAATCTATAAATTCAATGCAATCCAACAAAAATACCAACAGGGTTCTTAAAAACCTAATTTTAGAACTTGAAAACTAATTTTAAAATTCATAAGGAAAAGTAAAGGACCAAGAATAGTCAAGATAACTGAAAAACATGGTAGGGGGTCTCAGCCTACAAAATAACAATTATTAAAATACAAGTATTGTAATTAAGATACTGTATTACTGGCTTAGGAATAAACAAAAATGATAAAGAAACCAAATAATGAGCTCAGAAACAGAACCACAGACCGGTCAACTTGATCTCTGACTGAGGTGCAGGTTAGTGAAGAAAAAACTGGACTAGATAGCAAATGACGCTGAGGCAATTATTATCCATTGAAAACGGATATGAAAACATATGAAACACAAAACATATGAAAAAAATTTTCCAGTTGGATTAAATGTCTCAATGTTGAGGGTACCATGCTGAGTGCCTGTACCAGCCCCTTTTTCTCCAGCACTCATCCCCTCTGGAGCAAGGGAGCTGGTGCTGGGAGGGGGAAGAGCACACACTTAAAGGGAACAAAGCTAGCTTGGACCAGACCCTCAGGCCTTCTGCTCCAGCAACTTGGGACCCGAACCTGCACCCAATATGGTGGTGCGGCCACTGAGCAAAGGAGAACATCAATAAGGAAACAGTGGTCTTAAATGACATATTAGTCCAGCTGGACTTAATAGATATCTACAGGACATTCTATCCCAAGACAGCAGAATGCACATTCTTTTCAAGAACATATGGAACATTCTCCAGAATAGATGACATACCAGGCCACAAAACTAGTCGCAACAAATTTAAGAGGATAGAAGTATTTTTTCTGACCACAACAGTATTAAACCAGAAATCAATTACAGGAAGAAAAATGGGAAAAGCACAAAGCATGGAGACTAAACAACATGCTACTAAAAAACCAGTGGGTCAATGCAGAAATCAAAAATGAAATCAGAAAATACCTCAAGACCAATGAAAATAAAAACACAACTTTCCAAAATGATGGGCTGCAGCAAAGCAGTTCTAAGAGGGAAGTTTATAGTGATACAGGCCTACCTCAAGAAACAAGTAAAGTTTCAGGTAAACAACCTAACATAACATCTAAATGTGTTAGAAAAAGAACAAACAAAGCCCAAAGTCAGCAGAAGGGAGGAAACAATAAAGATCAGAGAGGAAATAAATAATAGAGAGATCAAAAAAAAAAATCAATGAAACCAAGAGCTCTTTTTTTTTTCTTGAAAAGATAAACAAAATTGATAAACCATTATTCAGGCTCATCAAGAAAAAAAATGAGAGAGTACACAAATAAAATAATAAAAGAGGAGAAATAGCAGCGATTATCACAGAGTTACAAAAATTTTGTAAGAGAATACCATAGTTATATGCCAACAAATTGAACAACCTAGAAGAAATGGACAAATTTCTAGAAACACTCAAACTTTCAAGACTGAATCAGGAAGAAAAACACAATCTGAGCAAACCAATCACTATTAATGAAACCGAATTTGTAATTAAAAAAAAAAAAAACCTCCTAGCAAACTAAAGTCTAGCAGCTTCACAGGGGAATTCTACCAAACATATGAAGGATAGTTAACACCTATCCTTCTCAAACTATTCCAAAAACGGAAGAGGAGGGAACATTCCCAAATTCATTCTGTGAGGCCATAATTACCCTGGTACTAAAACCAGAAAAAGACACTGCAAAAAGAGGAAATTACAGGCCAATATATCTGATGGATATAGTTGCAAAAATCCTTAACAAAATATTAGCAAACTGAATTCAGCCATATACAAAAAGGATCATACACCATGATCAAGTGGGATTTCTTCCGGAATGCAAAGATGGTTTAATATCTGCAAAAAGAATCATTGTTATACAGCACATTAACAAAAGAAAGGACAAAAATCATATGACAATCTCAATAGATGCAGAAAAAGCATTTGACAAAATTCGACATCCATTCATGATAAAACTCATCAAAGAAAATATTGTGAATATTGTAATATAATATTGGAAATCAACTATACTTCAATGAACATTTTTAAATGTTGACAGCAGAAAATGTCTTTATGACTGTAGTATATAGGAAGAACTTATTTTTACAATGCACAAATAATAGAGAAAAAAAGATGAATCTAACTTTCATTGTATTTTAAAACTTCTGTGCATTAAAAGACACCATTTATAAAGTGCGATGATGTTCCACAGATTGGGAAAAAGTATATGCAAGCTGTATACACAAACAAGGAATAGTACCCTCTGTATGCATGTACACCTGTCCCACCCTATCTGCTGATGTGGAACCCTGGGATAGGGAGGCCAACTGTACTACACAAATTTAAAAGAGGGACTTGAGCATCCATGGATGTTGGTATCTGCAAGGGTCCTGGAAGCAAGCCCCCAGGGATACCAAGGGAAGACTGTATTAGTTTTCTATTACCTCCATCACAAATTACTACAAACTTGACAGCTTAAACAACATAAATTAACAATCTTACAGTTCTGTAGTCTCACAGGCTAAACTCAAGGTGTTGGCAGGGTTATATATTTTTCTGGAGGCTCCCAAGGAGATCTGTTTCTTTGCTCCTTAAGGTCATGGACAGAATTCAGTTCCTGGTATTTATAGGACTGAGGTCATCATTTCCTTGCTGGCTGTCAGTTCAGGGAAGCCAGCTAATAGATGCCACACACATTCTTTCCTCCATCTTCAAAGTCAAGAGTGGCAGGTTAAGTCCCCCTCATGCTTTGAATCTCTCCTCCTTTCATCTCATCTCTCTGACCTACCCCTGTCTCTCTCCTCTGCTTTTAAAGACTTGTGTGAGTATATTGCTTCCATAAGATAATCCAGGATGATCTCCCCATCCAAGGCTCTTAATCACATCATCAGAGTCACATTTTTTCCATGTAAGTAACATATACACAGGTTCTGGGTGTTAGGATAGAGATAGCTTTGGGGGTCATTACTTTGCCTGTGGGTATATCTTTCTCTAAAGAAGCTCAAATTGACAAAAAATACAAAAGATTCTTTGTATCACCAGTAAATGATGGAAATAAACATTAAGATATATTATTTTACTTGACAATACCTAGTGTTGGTTAAGATGTGACACAATGGAAACTCTTATATTCTATTTGATAGAACATTAATGTGGGAAACCACTTAGGAGAGGAATTTGGCAAAACTGGTTAAGTTAAAGATCTTTCTCTCTCAATCCAGCAGCTTCACTTCTGTGTAATTAAGCATCCCTGAGAAAATTTCATCCACAGACAAAAAGAGACAGGTACAGTGATGTTCTTGCAGTTGCAATAGCAAAATAAGAGAAATAAATGTCCACCAAGAAGAGAATGGATAAATTTCTATCATACAATAAAGCATTAAACAGCAGTGAAAACATAAGAACTAGAAATATACTCATCAACATAAAAGAATCTCAAAAGATATTAAGTAAAATAAAATCAAGCTACAGAAGATACTCAGAACAATATAAAATTTTCAAACATAATAAAAATTCAAATACTGCTTAGTGATACAATTAGATGTAGTAAAATTGTAAAGAAATGCATGGGTGTGCTTAACATTGAAATTCAGGATTACAGTTTCAAGTAGGGGAACAGAGAGGGATCTGGACTATACAGCTCCGTGAGTATATTTTTGTTGTTGTTGTTTTTTTGGTTTTTTTGTTTGTTTGTTTTTGCGGTACGCGGGCCTCTCGCTGTTGTGGCCTCTCCCGTTGCGGAGCACAGGCTCCAGACGTGCAGGCTCAGCGGCCATGGCTCACGGGCCCAGCCGCTCCGCGGCATGTGGGATCTTCCCGGACCGGGGCACGAACCCGTGTCCCCTGCATCGGCAGGCGGACTCTCAACCACTGCGCCACCAGGGAAGCCCCGTGAGTATATTTTTTAAAACAGATGACGAGTTCAAGAGAATAGCTGACCCCTAAACAACATGGGTTTGAACTCCACGGGTCCACTTATACAGGGCTTTTTTTCAATAGTAAATACTACAGTGCTAATCTATCTGCAGTTGGTTGAATCTGCAAATGTGGAACTGCAGGTACGTTGGTACCTCATGTATATGGAAGACGGACCATAAACTATACACAGATTTCCAACTCCATGGAGGGTCGGTGCCCCTAATCCCTGTGTGCAAGGATCAACTGTACTTCTTATTTTTATATGCGTTGTGCGTGTGAAGAATTTTAAAGGTTTACCCAAAAAAAGTATCACTGGGAGAAATATGGAGGAAAATTCAGAAGGGGCAAGTGTAGCTGCTGTACAAGTAACATGTCTACTGCAGTGACCAAGAGGAAAGGTGCTGAGAACCCAAGACAACATGGTGGTGGGAGATAAATGGGCAGGAATTCCAAAGATATTTGGGGGAATTAACCTACATATCCAATTTAATAGGGGTTGTGATATTATGATATAATAAGAAATATATATTAGGTCTTTATCCCTGGTTCCTGGCACAGAGCTCCTACAACCCTTATAATTTCCGGAGAGATAGAAGGGAGAGGAATGTCTTTCTTATTCATAATAAGCCAGTTTCAACCACACCTGAGTTTACCTTTAGAAGTGCTTTAGTAGGAGATTCTAGGATGAATTTAATTTTCTGGCTTGGGGGACTTTTTCTGAGTAATGAGCCTGCTCCACTGGCATAAAAGGGAAGGCAAAACAGCTCCCGGAAGCAGCCGTTGACCGTGCGGCACAGGAGGTTAATGGTGGTCCAGCCCCATGCCTTCTCCCTCATGCAGGTTAAACCCTTCTACTTCACGGTCTCCTAGAGATTCAGATGGAGCTCCTGCTGCCCCCAGTGCGAACTTGCTTGGTAACATAGCCTCTACCCTGTACTGACTTTCTTCCCTGTCCGATCACAGGCCCCTACGCCCTTGGTATTTCCTGTATCTCCCAATCAGACAATTTGCACTCAAGCCCTTAAGGCCTTCTCCTAGGGAAACTCAAGCGAAGAGAGAATGATAATCAAATGATGGTAGGCTGTGCAGAGAAGAGGGGGATCCCAGCAGTGGTCTCGCCCAGATGTTGTCCAGCTAAGCTACAGAAAGGTGGATGAAGGTTCCCAAGATAACTGGCACTGGAGTAGACACCTCCTGTCTAGTCACCAGCATCGTACCCCAATACTGATGGAGTCTTCATAAGGGTGTTCTTGTTTTGTGCTGTTCAGTGACAACACCACAGGTGTTGGTAAGATTTGCTTAATAAAACAGAATGACACATTATAATTATATCGTTGTTACTCTGATTAAAAGAATTACTACTGTGCCGGAAGAATTTCTCCTTGTGGAAACAGTGTTAATTGACAGCTGGGAAAAACTGCGGTGATAAAGTTAATTAACTTTACCAGGTTTCTCTGGATTTTACAATATATGTCTTTTTTAAAAGCCACTGCCAGCTATCTTGGCGCAACATAACAAAGAGCTCTGCAACAGTAACTCAATCTTCCTATTTCACAGAAAAGTCTGAAGTGAACACATGGCACTAGGAGGAACGACATTCAAACAGCTCTCCGGGGAAAATGGCCATCACTGGCTTGCTTTCAGATAACTGGAGCTTCAAGACCAGTATTTTGCAAAGTATGATGCACGTACAACTTGTATCAGAGCCCACAGTGGTGCTTTGAAAATATATAATATTGGGATCAACCCCAGATTTACTGAATCTGAATCAATGAGCATGGGGCCCAGGACTCTGCATTTTTAGCCAGCTCACTGGGAAATTTTTCTTAGGCTCATTTATACTTCCTGCAATGCTACCAATGTGAGCTTTATTTAGGTTAGCAAGTATCCTTTTTTTGGGGGGGGGTGGTAAGGGGGCCTCTCACTGTTGTGCCCTCTCCCATTGCGGAGCACAGGCTCTGGATGCGCAGGCTCAGCAGCCAATGCTCACGGGACCAGCCGCTCCGTGGCATGTGGGATCTTCCCGGACCGGGGCACGAACCCGTGTCCCCTGCATCGGCAGGCGGACTCTCAACCACTGCGCCACCAGGGAAGCCCAGCAAGTATCCTTTTTTAAGTAAGCAAATTAATGTATTTTGGGCTATTCATACATTCAATATTGAATTTAACTAACAGGAGCTCAGCTGTGTGAAAGCAATGGTTGTCCAACTGTATTTGAATATGCTGTAGGGACCCAGCATATGTTTGATTCAACTTCTATTTTTAAAATATTTTAAAGCTTTAATTTAATAATTTGCATACTCAAATGTGTTGGAGTCCAAATTTTTAACACATTGGAGACCACCAGCTTAAGCCATGTTGCCAATTCAACTAGATTTTGTGCTGACGTCTAGTAGTTTCCTACTATCCCCTTGCATATATTCCACTTGTATACATACAAGATGAGGTTTAAATTCTGCCCTCACAGTTTTCTGTAGGAGTGAGCATGTCTGCACATATAAAACTGTGCATGTGAACTCCAAACTGCAGCTCGGGCTCACCACATTCCACCCCATCCAGAGGGGTCCATGCATAGCACAGGCTCTGCACCTACATGGAAAATGATGTGATCAGTGAACACAGAACACATTTTGCCATGATGATGTCAGAGTTTTAGCCTTTACAAATTTTAAGTGTTTGTGTCTATCATTTATACTTATAAATGTTGTCATAATATTTCAAGTGAGGGTAATAAAATTGCCCTTAAAACCAGAAATGGATCACAGCATAATGAAAAGGCAAAAAGAAATGTGTTGTTAGAATGGAGATCTGAGCAGGCACAAGAGGAAATGACACACTATCCTATGTGACTGGCAATGGGTTTTTCAGCCAAAGGGGGTCACACTGGGGACAGTGCAAAAGTACTGTAGTGAAAATTCTCACGAGTCTCCAGGAGACAACAGAGCACAAGATGGCAGTTGGGTATTTGGCTTCACTGCTGTAAGGCAGAAAATTGCCCAAGTGTTCACTGTGTTTTATGTGCTGAAATTTTTGTTTTTTCATATAGCCCTTCTCAAGTTACAATGCCAAATTTAAAGCACACAGAGTCTAAAACTAACAATTTCAGCCTCTTTCAGCAAAAAAGATTGCAGAGATTTATATAAAAAATGTATGCAAGCAACGTTTAGACACAAAGATTAAAATACACTATAAGGGGCTTCCCTGGTGGCCCAGTGGTTGAGAGTCTGCCTGCCGAGGCAGGGGACACGGGTTCATGCCCTGGTCCGGGAAGATCCCACATGCCACGGAGCGGCTGGGCCCGTGAGCCATGGCCACTGAGCCTGCGCATCCGGAGCCTGTGCTCCACAACGGGAGAGGCCACAACAGCGAGAGGCCCGTGTACCGCAAAAAAAAAAAAACACTATAAGTACATTTAAATTTTTTTTAATACCCATGCCATGGCCACTGAGCCTGCGCATCCGGAGCCTGTGCTCCACAACGGGAGAGGCCACAACAGCGAGAGGCCCGTGTACCGCAAAAAAAAAAAAACACTATAAGTACATTTAAATTTTTTTTAATACAATACACTATAGTGTCATTCAAAAGAGTTACTGCAATGTGAGTGAGGGGAGGACGTGGTCAAAGAGCAACAGCACACTGTCAGCACCTTCACCTGATGAAAACAGGGAGCATCCAGGCTTTGTCCTACACATCCCATCAATGAGCTTGTGACCATTTTAAGTTTAATTTAAATGAACACAAAGATGACCGACCCTGTGACCATCTCAGCTTTATTTTTTAAGAAGTGTGTTTCTGCAGATGAACATCAGGAAGATTGTTGTTGGAAAATATTGGACATCCAGGAGGGGGATATATTGTTAAATGTTGACACCTGTTGTCAACTTGCCATCATATAATTCGGCACTTTTGGTCAGACTACCTGTGCTGCTGGTGCAAAGGCAATGGCACCAACAATGGCAGGAGTGGAAGCTCTAATCTAAACATCGCTGAAAAGTCAAGTGAGCATTGACTGTGATGCCAATATCTGTCAAAAGTGTTGAATGATATATAGCACCAATGTTGTCATTTAATGACAGGTGGCCTTCCAATTAGATTGTGAGTTTTCTGAAATAACATGAATGATGATTTCCAAACATTGTCACTACTTGAAGATGTTTATAGGGAGCCCTAAGGTAAGAGATTCCTAAGATTCTGTCTGTTGAAATATACATCCTGTATATCTTTATCCATAAAGTATGACTAGAGGATGAGAAGGCATTGCCTTGTGCATGCAGATAGGTGCTCTGTTCCTTGGAATAAGTTTATTTGGATGATCTACTGCATAAAATAACAGGGTGAAGCCAACTGAGGCAGAGCCTCACATGACCAAGACTTAATGGACATGGGTGAGAAGAG
>NW_006775780.1:2645434-2683183 GCF_000442215.2 Lipotes vexillifer | reverse complement strand
AAGAGCGGTGCCTGAGGAGAGGGTAGAGGTCATGAAAGTCTGGAAAAGAGGAAAAGACTAAAGTCCAGGGTCTGCACAAGCCAGGTTCCCTCACCTCTTGATTCTTCCTCAATTGATGGAGCTGGGCATTGGCTGCCCCAGGTGGAAGGACACTTAAGAAGGAGCAAAATGAGAGCAATTCCTTCGAATTTGACCACTGTGCTTGACCTCACATTAACAGTCAGAGATCAGCTGGATGGGGTCAAAAATTCCTGACTCTGTTAGCTAATAACCACAGCTCAGAGGAAACTCAGCTGCCCGACCTTGCACACCTCGCTGGATTTTTTTCCCTGAGCTGAATGACCTCAATCTGGCTCACAGAAAATCATGTGGCATATGAAACATTTCTTACAATGTCAGCAAAAGGAAAAAAATTGGCTTTTCTGAAATTTTGTGTAGATTGCCGAAAACATGAGCACTGAGAATTTTTTTAAATGAGATTGCTGAATATCTTATGTTACTAAGTATATATTAAATGAATTTTCTATTTCTCCCAAATGAATGTTTATCAAAAATGATACATAAAGTAATTAGATAGGTATTTTAAATAATTCTATTTTGAAACAAAATATTTTATTTCATTTTCAAATTTGTGGACATGCTTGAAGTATATTTTGATAGGTCAAGGTGAATTGTTACAAACTTGTTAGCATTTGCCACAACTTATTTATTTAAATTGGGGCTTTTTTTAAAACTCTAAATGCAAAAAGTATTTTACAAAATGAGAAAAATTATATGACAAGGTTGGTGTAAGACTCCAAATGCCACCAGTAAGCCCTGATTTTGGATCTGTGTTCAGGCAACATCCTTTAATAATCTCCTCATTGAATTTATAATAAGTAAATCTAATGAATTGAAAATTGCAAATAAATATATATTAAAAAAACGCACTGCTTTTATCTGTCTATTGGAGGAGCGTATAAGACTCTGTTAGGGTCTTGCTATAAAGAGCATTTGCAAACCACAGCACTGAGGCAGGAGGAATTTGATAGGAAGATGAGGTCAGGAAGCATGGAGCTGGGGTCCAGATGAGGCCTCGGAAGGGCTGAAGGGTTATGTGGAAGAAAAGAATCCTGAAAGGAAGGAGGGACCAAGAGAGGACTGGAGAGGGTTCATAAAGAAGATGGCAAGATAGTTGTCCTGCCAACTTCTGCCACATGGAACCTCTGCCCAGGAGAGAGACTGTTAGTACATTAAAATTTCACAACAAGTGCCAACTTGGGGTTGTCACTGTAAGAATTTTTTTTCATGCAGGGATCACACGTGATTGCAGACTTTTTTATGGCAACAATTATCCATGAAAATTGCATCCTAGTCCGTATCACTCTATAGAGTGGAAACAAGCACACGGATAAGCTTTCCAAACAGGATGGGAAATTTTAAACTGTTAATAATTTTCATGCACTAAACACAGCTTTAACGAAACCTCAGTGTCTTTCTCTCAGTATAATTTTTAAAAGATTAAAAAAGATGCAAAGTTAAAGTTCCAATTAAGGAAGAGTCAAATTAAGATGAGAAAAATGTACAGAATCCGATAAAAAAAGACATAAAAACTAGTTGTAACTTCATGAGCAACTCGGCAAAGGTGGAAAGTGAACTGTGTGCTCAATCATTCAGGTGAAAGCCCAGACACACTGGGTTTTGAACACACCTTGTGGTCTCCCCAGGAAGACAGAGCAATTTCTTATCTAGACCAGATCTGAAGAGGTGGCCTGAGGGGACAAAGAGCTCGCTGCAGCATTAGCAACTCATGGGGCATTTAGCTCATAAATGTCTTTCATGACTCCAGTGCTAGGAAAAGCATTTCAGATGATTCAACCGCAAAATAATGTACCGTGATTGAATAAAATCAGTTGCAAGCCAGGATCATTAAGCAAAACTGCTCTCTGACCTGGAAGAGTAGGTCAGCACATTATTGAGTGCTGTTTGGCAGTGACGTAGTGACATATCGGAGGACTCACAGGTTAATATGACTTTCCTTAGCTTTTGAGTCAAAAATACTTTTAGGTATGCAGCAGACCAAAGTAAAAATAATTTGTCCCCCATTGACTGTTGGGATGTACGACCTTTCAAATTTAGATAATAGTTTCAAACTTTGATTGATCATGAACAACCAACGAAGGGCATAAACACTGCATGTATTAGTTTGCCATTGCTGCTTAACAAATTACCCCAAAACTCAGCAGCTGAACACAACCATATGTATTTATTATCTCACGTGGTTTCTGTGGATCAGGGATTCAAAAGCCACTTAGCTGGGGAGGGCTGCAGTCCTTTGAAGGCTTGCCTGGGGTGGAGGGTCCACCTCTCAGGTGCTGGGTGTTGGTGAGAGACCTCACTTCCTCTCCTCATCCTTGAGGGCCTCTGCAGTGGCCTCCTTGGGTGTCCTCACAACATGGTAGCTGGCTTCCCTCAGAATGAAGGATCCCAGGGAGCAAGGGCAAAGCCACAGTATCTTTTATGACTTATCCTTGGAAGCCACACACTGCCACTTCTGCCCCATCTTCCTGGGCATCTCTGTTCACATAGGAGGGAATGATGCAGGGAATAACTAACAGATAGTGGAGACCACTGGGATCTTATAGGCTGGTTACCACATTCCCCCAAAAGAAATTTTTGTGGAAAATCTAACTCCTATTCCTCTTCTATTTTAGAAGAATAAAAACTCCCTAACACCCTCACATTTAGACTGCTAACCAGATAGAGCTCATAATCCACTCCTAGTAGGAAAACCAAAGAAGAGATTGTTGAATGGTCACAAAATTTTAGATCTGTATAGATTCTGGAAATTCTGAGACCAAACAGATGCCCAAGAGAATCTGTTAGGAAAGCTGTGAGTTCCTAGATTGACCACAAGGAGACAACCTGCTAGAGTGAGCTGAGGGAGGGCCCCATCTCACAGCAAATTTAGTAAATAGCGCAGACCAGTATAGAAATAAATTTTTTTAAAAAATGGAGACAGATCCCAGAGATCATATGTGGCCACAAGAGAAAGATTTTCTATTTAAAAAAAATTAAAATCACTGTTTTAAGAGTGCTTTCATATGTACTTGGGGGATCTCAACCTGTTTTCCTCTTGCTTTCCATTAAAGAGTCTTAACTCTTTGTACCATGCTAAAGGGTGTAAGACACCTGGCTTAGAACCAGTGGTGTGCTGGTAAATACTTAACACCTGGCTTTTCAGGAAAAAAATAATCTGTTCTGTAGAATTTGCCAATTTCCATTTGGAAATATTCCCATCTGGAAATATTCCCATTATGGCTGATTTCAAGCAACCAAAGTGATGTAGAGCTGGAAAGAGACATGCATAACTGGCTCCAGCACACCACTGCTTCTAACCCATGCTTAATACATAGTAGAATCTTTGTTCCCTTCTAGCTTTTGTCCAACTGACCTTGGCTAATGTCTTAGGTGGACATCAACAAATTTTTCCTTAAAAAGCTAGATAGTAAGTATTTCAGAATTTGTGAAATATACTGTTTCTGTCGCAACTATTTAGGTCTGCTATGGTGGTGCAAAAGCAGCCATAGGCAATATGTAAATAGCGGGCATAGCTATTTTCCAATAAAACTTTATTTGCACAAACTGGTGACTGGCCTGCAGGCCACAGTTTTCTGACCCATGATTGTAGGTGAGAAGATTCTCTGGAAGCAGAGCCTGAGACAAGAATTGGGTGCATGTGCTGTATTGAGGGAGGACTCCTTATAAGGGAGTGAAAGAGCAAGACAGGGAAGGGCAAGGAGATGAGCAAGGATGTGGTGTCAAGTAAAGTGTAACATCAGCCTGATCCCACAGAGGAGCTCTGCAGTACAAACCATGCTACAGAGTCATCCTGCCTTGAAGTAAAGGGGCTTTGGTAATGCCCACATCAGTTGCTGGTTGGCCAGGCTCCACAGTGGAGGTTGGAGCATAACCCCTGAGGTGTCTCTGTGCCTGGGCAAGGGGTTTCGACCAAGGACAATTGTTTGGCAAAGGTTGCAGCTGTGGGCTGTTAGCTGCCCACAGATACTCACAGGTGAAGGCATCAGCAGGTAAAGGGAATCTGGTCCAGAACCAGCAGTGTTTACACAGCACAGGTTCTCCCACTTTAACATGTGGGGATTATCCTAGACGGCTTGTTAAAACATCAGCTCCTGAGCTTCACCGCCAGTGTCTGCTTCAGTGCCTGGGGTGAGACCCAAGAATTCACATTTCTAAGTCCCCAGGTGACACTAGTGCTGTGACCCAGGGGGTACACTTTGAGCACCACTGTACTACAATATTAACCCCTTGAGTGCAGAAAGCTTGCATGATCCACCTGTGTTATTATGGCTTCTGATTATGATCTGAAGGATGGGAGGGCAAGTATAGGGGAAGGAAGGAGTTTTTCAAGTGGTTTTTATTCTCTTTGGCTCCAGCCCATCCCTTATTTGATAAATCTATCTTTTATCTGAGATACATTTGTAGTATACTGCATGGATTTGGTGAAATGATTGACAATATTATTTAAAGAAAATTTAAGAATTCTTTTCTGAATTATTATTATCCTACTGATAATAATAATATTAATATAATACACTATCCTATATCCTATCTGACTGCCAACACCTTCTATATTCCATGAATCACCCCACAACACCTTGAAGATGGCAAATTATCCAGAAGTATAACTTTTAGCCAGAAGCTGATCTTTATCATCCAACTTGCATGATGCCAGGGCAAAGGTAGACGATCAGATTATCCCCAGGGCTTGCTGGGACAGCTGTATGAGGTGTCTTGCCTTCAGCAACACTGACAGTGGAAACTGAGAACACAGCTGCTCTTGCCACACCTTGTGCAGGTAGAAACAGCGCTCCTTGTGACAGCGAGCAAACCCAGGGGCATAACTGCAAACCATGAGAGGAATACCAGGTCTGTGCTCCTGGCGGGGCCAGTTAGTCCCATCACTTTGAATTTGCTTTCCTCCAGCGAGCCCACTGTTGGCAGCTTCCCAAGATCATTAGCTCCTCTTTAAGAAAAAGGCAAATAATGACAGTACTCCTGACATTCTCCAAGTTATAAACCTTTGTATCTTTATTTCTCCATTGTCATCTCATAGAAAGTCCATGCTGGGCTTCTGTAAAAACAGAACTGCAGAATCTCAGGACTGGAAGGATTATTAGAAATATCTGGGACACTTGTGATACCTTGACACGCCAGAATGACAACTCAGTTTGAAGTATGACCAAATAATTTGTTCCTAATAACAAACAGCAACATTTGCAAATAACTAACATTTTTAATGACTTGGAGAGGACTTCAGTTATTTTTATAATGTCAATGTCATGAACGTGCAGTCTAAAATGTTCTTAAGTGAGAAAATCGTGATAATAAAGCTAATGCTTCTGGAATTGTGCATCTCCCTGCCTATTCCTATCGAGGTGTTTCACTTGGAAATATCAAGGCGAATGTGGGTGAAGAACTGTTACTACAATCCAGTGGAAATATCACGTGAGCCACAACGTAAGTCTCACATGGAATTTTAATGTTTCTAGTAGTCACATTAGAAGAAGAATAAACAGGTGAAATTAACTTTAATATATTTTATTTCACCCAGTATATGCAAAATATTATCATTTCAACACATAAACAATATAAAAAACACCAGAGGGACTTCCCTGGTGGCACAGTGGTTAAGAATCTGCCTGCCAATGCAGGGGCATGGGTTCGATCCCTGGTCTGGGAAGATCCCACGTGCCACGGAGCAACTAAGCCCATGCACCACAACTACTGAGCCCGCACACCTAGAGCCCGCGCTCTGTGACAAGAGAAACCACCACAATGAGAAGCCCCGCGCACCACAACAAAGAGTAGACCCCGCTCGCTGCAACTAGAGAAAGCCCATGTGCAGCAATGACGACTCAAGGCAACCTTTAATTAAGTAATTAATTAATTAAAAAAAAAAACCACTAGATAATTTTACATTCTTTTTTTCATACTTAGGCTCTGAAGCCTGGTGTGGGTTTTACACATAGGGCAATCTCAATTTGGCCACGTTTCAAGTGCTTGGCTAGGGGCTACCTAATGGACAGCTTGGGTCTAGACTAACCCCTTTAATTCATGGCAAAAAGCAGAATCCTAAGGCCCAAAGTGACTTTCCCAAGGTCATGAAGCTGATTACAGAAGAAAAGGAATTTAATCTACACCCACTCTGTCCCACACCAGCAAACCACAGCACCTCAATCCTCCAGAAATTGTTTCCCTCCTAGAAGAAGCCGAATAAGGACTTGACCTCAGGGCAATATAGCATAGTGATTAAGAGGACAGGCTCTGGGGCCAGAGTGTTGGGATTCCCACCATGGTTCTTCCATGAAGTGTAGTTTTGTCAGGTTACTTATTTTCTCAGTGCCTCAGTTTCCTTATTTGTAAAATGGGAATATTACTAACAGTACCTGCTTTCCAGGGTGGTATAAGGATTAAATGTGTGAATGTATATGTATGTGTACATATACATACATAGAGATATCCATACAAAACTCAGAAAAGTAAATGGGGCACAGAAAGTACCATATAAGTGTAAGCTATGTATTACTAAATGTTTTTCAAAATCTTGAGGCATATTTTAGTTAAGTATAAATTAAGCCCAAACTCATATGCTTTTACCTGACAATCCTGCACTATATTAAAAGGAGAGGGTCTAGTGTGTCATCACAATATACTTATTAAATTAACAGATTCTAGAGCATTTTTTTAATTTAAAAAAATTTAGGGAAAAAAAAAGGATTTCCTGATTGACTTTTGTTTAGCCCCAAATCTAAATATAAATCTCTCCAGTAATTGAGTTAATTGAGGTGTTACTCTGCTGTTTTTGTAGTTTTCTTCCTGATCTCTAAAAAGAATGTGGATGTATTTATCTATCCTTTGCATAGAAAGAGGCATACATAATCCTCTGAAATCTAACTGAATGCACAAAAATTATGACTGCCCAGATTCAACATGGATCAAAACAATATATTCATTGCCAAGTCAATCCAAATAAGAACCACAGCCAAAAGTTCCCTCAAAGTCTGGTTTACAGCTAGAAATAGGACGGTGGTGTTTTTTTTTTTTTTTAAACAAACGTAGGTGCACAGAGGTCAAAATAATTTTCTTTATTGCAAAAACACAGAAAATTGTTCTGCAAAACATATCCTAAAAATAATAGCATCTGATTACCAAAGAAGGTCACTTTATCTGTCTCTCTAAGGGGTGTTAGTAGCTGCTGTTGTTTGGGTGAAGTTACGAGGTGAATTTATTGTGGGTAGGTTGTGAAATGGGGTCATAGCCCCACGGTTTATTCTCAAAACGTTCCTGCACTGAACCAAGCAACAGAAATATGTAATTTCACCTCAGCTGGTGACATTTGTTCTTGGAATCCAGAAAGTTTTTATGTGCTAAAAGTTGGATTATTTCTCAGAGACTATTATTTGAGATTTATATATAGTGCCTGTTCCCTCAATAGGCTAAAGATCTTTTACATTAGTAATGCTATCCTTTGAGCTTAAAAGATAAGCCCTTGACTGGTGGTGCTGTCAAGAATGGGGATATTTGGGGCGATTTATGGAGGTCCAAAAGTCTTTTTTTCCACAGCACATAACTGCCAAACTATGCCTCTGGGTTATAATTGGACCTGCTGGTCTGATTCCCATTGCTCATCTGGACTATTTCTTTGCCTCAAGTAGTCCATGGTTTCCCGTAAAAAAATAATAATAATAATAAAGTGGACTGTGACGGGTCACTGCACACCAGATTTTTCTTCCTCTGGCTGAAATTTAAACACATTTCATTACAATGCTGTATTATTTTTCTTTGCCCCCCAAATGCAGCTCTTCTTTCCTTCTTGATTTCAGTCCAGTCAATTTGCCTTGACACAGACTGTAGTGACCTTTTAATATCCCTTCTCCATACTCACAGTAGTATCACTATAATGTTTGTTGCTGTCAACATTTTAGAGCCCAGTTGGAAATCTCAGTACTTACCCTTCACCAATAACTTGCACAAGATTTGGAAAATCAACAGCTTATTTTCTCTGCAAATCATTTGAAGCAAAATGGCACAAAAAAGAAACAATTCACTTATGTGAGCAATTGGAGGATAGGTACATTAAGTGCATTTTCAGGCTCATATATGCAGTTAGTGCCAAATCATGATCAGTACTCTTTTTTTTCTCCACTAACATTGTAAAAGGATCTAGAATTAAAGGAGATGGATACAATGTCTGCCCTAGTTGGCTGTGTGACTTTGGCAAATCCCAGGATCTTTCTGAGCCTCCATTCCCTCACACATAAAACAGGGCTTAGGGCTTCCCTGGTGGCACAGTGGTTAAGAATCCACCTGTCAATGCAGGGGGCACGGGTTCAAGCCCTGGTCCAGGAAGATCCCACATGCCGTGAAGCAACTAAGCCTGTGTGCCACAACTACTGAGCCTGCACTCTAGAGCCTGCAAGCCACAACTACTGAAGCCCACTTGCCACAACTACTGAAGCCCATGTGCCTAGAGCCCGTGCTCTGCCACAAGAGAAGCCACAGCAATAAGAAGCCCTCACACTGCAACAAAGAGTATCCCTCGCTTGCTGCAACTAAAGAAAGCCCATGTTCAGCAACAAAGACCAATGCAGCCAAAAATAAATAAATTTATTAAAAAAACAAAACAAAACAGGGCTTAGAACTCCAGGGGGATAGTCAATAAAGCCAATAAAGGTTGTGTTAATGACCCACAGCTTCCTAATGGACAGTGTGAACTGTAATTTCTCTGAGGACCCCAAATTACGAGTAAAACCATATACATGGTCCATGTGAGTGGACTTTTGTATAGTTTTCTTTTTTATGATAGTGTCTACTGGAAATCGAGACTTTTATTTTGGGGTCAACATGGCATGGGGCGTAAATGCTGTAGATGAAAACAGAAGCTCAGAAACAGAAGACACCATAAGTTTTTTAGGACTCACAGAAATCATGGGGTAAACTTTTGAGATTTCACAGGATGTGCAATAGCTGAGAATGTGGAATTGGGAGTTGCATGGGTTTTTTTTTCTTCTCTACATTTTAAAGATCTGGCACACTCCAGATAATAACTAACTTAAGTAAAATAAGCACAAAGTCACAACTGTCCAATTTTCATGATTATCATTTATTCAAGTTTTGGGTCATAGTAAAGTTTAACTTCTGGATTTGGATTGATTCTCAAGAAAATATGCTCTACCCTCAAGGCCAACACTGGGATGTAAGTTTACCCTAAATATTAAACAGCAGCTGGTGCCTCTATAATTTGTATTTTCTTCCCTATGTTGCCACCTAGTAATCCACAGCTTTGCCAAGGATTTGAGCTCCTTCAAGTAGGAAATCTGAAATCTGAAATTCAAATTCTATTTTATTTTTATATTTCAGTGCACAAGATGGATCCCAGGAAGGAGAAAAACTGACTTCATTTTCTTTCCACACAGAAAAGAAACGGCTTTACTCGGCAAACAGGCTGAATACGTCCTGACTACATCATAACTTTTTCCAACAGTGTCTTAAATCCAAGTTATTATTCTAAGTTGTTTACCTAGTACTTTGTATTGCTTAACACTTGCTGCTGACAGATTTAGGGCACAGTATAAGTCTTGCTTTGTGCTTGAATCCTTGAATAACCTGAAGATGGATAACAGTAAGGATAGAGTTAGTTCTGAGGTGCTTGCAGGAAACACAGCCCCAGTGATATGAAATGAGGTGTACATTTCAAGGGTGTGGTCAGGTTCTCAGACTTGGCTATCCACAGAAAGTGAGCATTGTTCTCGTTGCTGTCAGAGAATTCACATGCCTAGACCTAAAATTTCATATCCTTTTCAGAAATGAAGATAAAGATTCAGTCAAGGCGAGTCAACAAGCAGCAGTGAACTCTTGCTTTGTGTTACCAGGATTGGCACAAGAATTGTGGAGCCAGATGTCATCTGGGGTGTCCCGAACTCTTCAGAGCTTGGAAAGTTTGCTCACGTTCCCAGTCTATCCTCAGTGGAATATCAAAGTCTTCCCCCAAGACATCTGAGGAGTCCAGGGATGCTTCCAGTGTTAACATCCCCCCTCTGAGCCACCACATCTGCAGAGGAAGATGGCCTTCTCATCCTATATAGTTAGCACCTGTTAACCTACATACCACCACCCACATAAGCCTCATCAACGTTCGAGAAACAAACACAAAAACAAAAAACACCTACAATGCATGTCTGTGTGTGGCTGATTTCATTTAGGATTTAGAATGATCAGTTTGGGGGTATATTGTAGCCATGGAAACAATTCACATGCAATATTAGGTATCACTGTTCATAAAATTCTTTTACATTCTGCACTGCCAGTTAATTGTCCACTGGCCGCTCCCTTTCACAAATCCCCCCACACTTTAGTCCTGACGCTTCTCTTCCTTTCCTCAATGATCCTCAGACCCTGATTTGGCCAAGGAATTCAAAGATTTTCTACTTCCCTTGAGTGTAATAGTGGCTCTTACACCTTGGGGTATGTAGCACACATTTAAAATGACAAATCTTAGGGCCAACCAAAGACTGATAACCAGATATCGGGTGAGGCCCTGGAATCTGCACTTTTGACAAATATATTACATGGCTGATTTGCAACTGCTGCACAGAACTCAATGTGACCATTTGTGTATTTATCGACTAACATCCTTTCAGGGGTCTCTTTTCATGTTTTAACATGTCTTCTGTAGAGAACGTGTAGCTGGAGCAGTGGCTCTCAAAGGGCTTGTTAAAGCTCCTACCACCACAGACTCTGATGGTCTGGGGTGGGTTCAAGAATCTGTATTTCTAACAATTTCCCAGGTGACGTTAATATTGCTGGTCCAAGGACCACACTACAGGAATCACTCAGATGTTTACCTTTTTTCTCACATCTGACAATCTTTGTCTGAAATGTTTACTCAACTTTTATCCACTAATATCTACTATACTTAACGTCAATGTCTACTATTATATTTAGGTTTATTTATTTCCATTGTTGTGTGTGTTTAATGTAGGCCATCTTTTCTATGTTACTTCATCTTTCCTTTCTGACTTTGTTTACATTGATTTTTTTCATTTCATTTCCACTAGCTTCAAAGTTACACATTGTGCTTCTCTCCTTTTGTTGGTTTCCCTAAAAACTGAAAATGAAAACTCACTTATCAAACTCAAAAGTTTATCTTTGGTACACATAAAATAAATTGATAATCTATGAAATAGTTCAATGGATAACATGCATTGATCAGTACACAAAGACCAATAATATTTACTGAAGTCAAACTATTTACTGTTGTGAACATTTAATAAAAGCATTATGAGATCTAAATGCAGTCTTTGACAATTCCAACAAAATAAGTGGTATGTTTAAAAAATAAGGCTGGTGAGCAATAAAAAATAAATTTAAAAAATCTCAAGGACAATATGAGGACATTAAACATGATAAATCCAGTATCACCTCCCCTCTTTTTGTTATCATGTATTATGTCTCTTAAAAAAATACTTTTTTTGCTAATGATTCCTCCTTGCCTCATAAAATTTCTATCTGGAATCATTTTCCTTCTGTCTGAAATACATTGTCTAGAATTTCCTTTAGGGATACACTACTGATGATAAACTATGTTATTTTATTTTATTTTATTTACCTATTTATTTTTGACTGCATTGGGTCTTTGTTGCTGCGCATGAGTGCTACTGTGCCTTGTGGCGCGTGGGCTTCCCCTTGCAGTGGCTTCTCTCGTCGCAGAGCATGGGCTCTAGGCGCGCAGGCTCTGTAGTTGCTCCGCGGCATGTGGGATCTTCCTGGGCCAGGGCTCGAACCCGTGTCCCCTGCATTGGCAGGTGGATTCTTAACCACTGCACCACCAGGGAAGTCCCAAAATTACGTTTTTATACTTTTGAAAAAGCTTTGTTTTCATTATGAAAAATAGTTGGTTTTTTATTTGTTTGTTTGGATAGGAAACTCTAGGTCAGGTATTATTTTCTCCCAAATTATTGAAAATATGGTTTTACTATCTTCTGGTTTCCATTGTTATCACTGTTGACAATTAGTTAATTGACCTTCTGGGGGCGGGGTTAATTTGTCTTATTCACTAAGTAACTTTGAATAGCTTCTCTCTGGCATAGATTTATTTTATATTATTCTGTTTCAAATTTGCTGGACATCCTGAAGCTGAAGCTTTTTATCTTTAATTCTAGAGAATCCTCTAGTAATATTTCTTCAAATATTTCCTCTACTCCATTGTCTTTTTGTTTCATTCTAAATGCATTCTTTAAATCTATATTGCAGTTAAAAAAATAATTTTCTCTTCAGCTTCATTTAATCTGTTATTGAACCCATCCATTCATTTATAAAACTTTATAATTATATATGTATATTTTTCATGTCTATAAGTTCTTTTCCACTTTTCTAGACCTTATCAGCTATTCATATAAGTTTTTTTCTCCTTGCTCTCATTTTTGATCTCATAAATTATTAAAATGCATAAAGCACCCATTTTATATTCTGAGTTGGATAATTCTAATATCTGAAATCTTTGCTGGTCTAATTCTCTCTCTTGTTCCTGCTGGATTTTGCTTTCTTTTGTCTTTTAAAGTCATGGATTGTGATTTCATATCCTTGGGATGTTTTCTGTGGACCTTCTTGGAGACCTCTGAGTTGAAGGTGGGCTTTTTTGCTTAAAGTGTGATCCATGGACCAGCAGTAGCTGCTTCACCTGAGAGATTGTAAACTTGCAGAATCTCAAGCCCCAAACCTACCGAATCAGAATCTGCATTTTAATCATAACCGCATGCACAGCAGAATTTGAGAAGGTCTGGTCTAGGGAGGATTTGGATTTGTGGGATTTTTTTTTTTTTTTCTGCCAGGTACCTGGAAGCATCATCGTACTTTATATGAAGTTCTCAGCTGGAAGCTTTTTTGGAGCACACAAATCAGACTAATTCAAGATTCAAGCTCATGTGTGGGCTTGCTATGAATTCTCTAAGATGACTTTTTTCCCTTCCACCCAGGGCCAAAGCTCAAGAGGGCAATTTCCTTGCATTAGGAAGCAGGAGGTGGGGCAGACTTACTCCCCCTTCACCCTTCTAGCTAGACACAGTCCTTTGTGGTCAATTTGAGGGGCAGAGGGCACCCTCCAAATATACTGCCCACTGGTGGGCTGTGAGCTGAAAGCTTTATCACCTAACTCAAGCATGCCCAGGAAGCTGAGAAAACCCAGGCTCCACATCACATGGGTTCAATAGATGCTTTCTGGAAACCACCCTGCCTTCCTCTGACCCACTGGATTCCTGCCTTCACCAAGTCTGTAGCTCTCAAAGACTCTTTGCTTTCTTGTCAGCTAAGTAATAAATTTGAACAGGTTTTTGTTTTTTTTTTAAATACCCTTGGGTATTTCTTTTTGCTCTATTAATATGGTCATTTAGAACAGTCTGACATACCCCAGGAAACAGAAATGCAAGCCTTAAGACTTTTATTTCATCGTGAAGGAGAACACACAACTAGGACATAGATGGAAAAATGCTTCATTTGTTGATCAAAAGAAAAAAATCATCCCTATCATTTAATACAAGTTTCCATCATGCCTCTATCTGGGGTCAAGTATAGTACTTTTCCTGTACTACCTCATTTAAATCTCACATCACCACACATTAGGTACAATTATCATTACCCCCCTCTACAGACTAGGAAACAAGCTCAAGAGGGACAGAATTTTCTCAAGGTCATCCATCTACAAAGGAGTAGAATTTAAACCCACGGTCATCTGAGTCCAATGCTCTCTGTCCCTCCCCCTGAGTCCTAAAGCTGATGTTCCAGCTATCCAACCTGGATATCCTGCTTATGACTCAGCTGAAAACAGTTCTTCTACCTTCCTACCTCCTGCTCAAGAACTTGTAGTGGCTCCCTTAATACTTCAGAGTGGTTCAAAACCCACCAACCCACCTAACAATGCCAACTCCACACCTAAGTCTTCCTTGAAGCCCCACCCATTTCCTCCAGTCCATAAGGATTTCTTTTTTTCCCCCCATACTGCACTGTGGACCCAGAGCCTAGTAACTGTTTATCATTTTTACATATTAGCTTGATTTCATGACTAAATTGAAGGCTACTCTTAAGGCAAAAACAATGGGTTGTTATTTTGCTTTATTTTATTGTTTTCACTCTTCCCCCTGGAAGTAGGTGTGGCACTTAGTAGGTATTAAATAAATGCTTAAATGCAATTAATTGACTGCAGGGCAAACCATATTTTTATTCTGTTCATCTTTTGTTTTTGTTTTGTTTTGCAAATAGCGGTAAGAAGCAAAGAAAGCAGGGTGATAAAAATCTTAGGATTGCAATTAATGTAAATAAAGAAAAAATAGATGGCCAGATTATGAAGTATTTTTGTCTTCAGATGTTTATTCCAAGCACTGCTTTGGTCAATGCAGTTTAGGCAACAGGTAAACCTTAGAGATGATTAATTCCATGTGGATCAAACCTTAATATCTTTTTGAGGATGATTCACTTCAATTTGCTGCATCATTACTTTTAGGAGGCAGTAAAGGATAGCAAACACTATATACTCTTCCATGTTCTCTGCAACTTCCCTCAGAAGTTGAAAACCATTTAAAAATAATTCGAGATTAAGTTCAGTCAGTTAGCTAGTTATAGCATTCTCTTAGGGTAGCATTAGCATTAATTACCATTTGTGGACTGCTTTGAAAATCACAAATGCTATGGAAGTGCTGACTATTAATTTAGTAAAAGCACAAGCCATGAAAGCTGAAATTTAAAGGTGGTTGCACACTGCTGAAATGTTTTAATATTTAAATGAACCAGCCTGAAGAAAGTCTCTGACATCCCATGTTTATAAATCAGGGAGGAAAGAAGTCTGCAGTGGAGAGATTTTAAATGATTTAGAAGAGAATACTGAGGTGGGAGTGAATAGGGATGACTGTCGACTATTAGAGGAGGGTAACTACACTCAAGGACTATCCAATCATGACTGGAAGCTTACATGTCCATCAGTTTGGAGATTATTCCTTGGGCTGGGGATTGGCAGTGACTTGGGAAGTGAAACATGGGGGAGGAAGAGAAAGAAGAAAAGAGAAAGGAAAGGAGGAAAAAGAAAAAGAAGGAAAAGGAGATCTCTTGACTGAGATTAAAAATAATGATAAAACATGATGAAACTGGTGTTTCTCCATTGCAAGTCAGCCCAAGGAGCAATTATAGCACAATAATGACTCCAAATTGAAACTGCCTTCTGATTCCTTCCTAATGGTCATCTCCAAATACCCCTCTGTCATCACTGGTTGACATGTGACCTTAGTCAGCAGATTCTGTCTCCCCACGCTCCCCCACCCTAGGCCATCTGCATCCTTTCCCTTTCATCACATGGCTTCCTGAGATAAGGCTGACTTCCTATGTCCCTCTCACCCTCATCCTCCACTGCCACCAAGACAATTTCTTCTTCAAGACTGTCCTTGATATTCAACTTTTCCAGTAAAGTCACATTAGGTCTTTGGGCCCATATATCTGCTATTCCCATGACCAAAACCTACATGATCTTCCCAATGAAACTTTCCAGGAGAGTAGAATTCCATAACTGTGAAGGTTGTTGAACCATTGAACTTTTTCCCTGGAACTTTCTGGGTAACTTTGCTGTGGTACTACTAGAAGTTAGGGGAATGAATTAAATGACTGAGAAAACAAGCTGTGATGTTATAGGAAGAGTCCTTATAGAAAAGACAAGATGGAAGCCTTTCTTACCTCCTTCCTTCCTTTTTTCCTTCTTTCTGTTAATTTTTTTAAGCATAACGTATATTTACACTGAAGGATATTTGGAAAATAGAGAAAAGCAAAAACATAGTAATTGTAGCTCATCTGCCCATATATAGCCACACCTTACATTTAATCATAGTCCCTGAATAACTATTATTCATGTTTATACAATATATTGCATCAAATAAAGTTATATATAATTTTATAAATATGTATTATGTAAATATAAGTAATATTGATAATATACCTAGCATATTATATTTAAGCATTTTATAACATATAAAATATATAATAAAGTTCATATGAATACTTATATATTTATTGTATTTTCATTATAAAATATTTTCCACATCTTTATAATAGATGTTTAATATTCTGTCGTGTGGATATACCAGAACCATCCTCTAAATTTAGAATTATACTTTTATTAGTCTCACAGTTTGTTTTATAAAGTATGCTAAAATAAATATCTTTGGGCAAACTTTTTGTCAGAATTTTTATTAAGTGAGGCAAGGCCTATTTTCAACAAGGTCATTCAAATTTCATGTTTTCTAATTTTCTTACCATGACTTTTCCAATAAATTGTTAAATATGCAATTTTTAAAAGGTTTCTCCTAGTCAGAGTAATCAGATAATCTCTGTATGGTAATCATCACATTTTAACAGAATTTTGATTCTGATCAGAGATTTCAAAGCCTATTTAAGGAGCAAACCAAAACGAATTAAACTGTTTCTAAAACACCTGTTAAATGCCCAAAAGTGTCAGGTGCTGAGCACACCAAGATGGCACTAGAGAAATCAAATGAATGAAGCAGGGTCCCTGCCTGTGGAAGTCTCCTGATTCTTCATCTAATCTGTGTGGTAGACCGACTGCAAAAATGGGCACAGTTCTCCCCTTTCCTGTATTCACAGCAGTTGCAGTAGTATACCAAAGCATTTTGTGTCTATTCCCTAACCCTTGGGTCTGGGCTGGCCATGTGACTTTGGCCAATGAAATGCACTATAAGTGACTATGTGCTGGTTCCAGACTGGGACACAGGGACTTCACATACCTTGCTTGCGCTCTTGGAACCCTACTACTGACATATGAACAAGCCTGGGCTAGCCTGCTGGAGGATGAGAGACCACACGAGGCATAAACGAAGTGGCCTACAGAGGTCACCTTGAACAGCCAGCCCCCAGCCAAGCCAGCAGCTGACCACAAACACATGCCAACTAAGGCCGGAACAACTGCCCAAATAAGTCCAGAATCCTGAGCTAAATAAATGTGGTTTGGTATGGTGTGTAACAAAGGAGATGCTATTTATACTGCCTGTAAACCAATCCCAGCAACGTGCTTAGTATCATAATAGAGGAAGAGGCAAGGAGCTGTAAGCAGCTGGCATCTTTCTTCCTCAGCTGCTTTTGATCTTGACACTACAGTTGAAAGTAATGCGTGTTATGTCCTTAAAGAGGTAGCTTTCTACAAAGAAGTGAAAGCACTCTGAAGAAGGAGAAAGATCACTGTGTTTTGTTTTGTTTTGTTTTGTTTTCCTTAAACGATGTTAACTCCCCATATGTACCTTCCCTGGGCTGGGACGCAAGGTTATCCAAGTGACAGAGGTGACTGCTGTTGGACTGACCTACAAATCCTCTTGTTTCTGGATCTGGTAATAGGTGGTCATTGATGCTGCCAGGAAAGTAACTGCGTAGGCATTCTAGCCCTGAGAGGCAATACTCTGTGCGTTGCTTGATATGTCCAAGTTAATAGTGTTATCCAAAGAGCTCTTTTCTCCTCTGAGCAGTAGCTTTAGATTTGCAGCTCTGGTTTAGTGAAGCCAGCATCCTTGTGTCCTCTAAGCTTCCTCTCTTTGGTAAGCCCATAAGTAAAAGTCAGTTTTCTTTCCCACATTCCTCAGTGTTATCATCAAAATCTAGCAGCCAATCCAACCTTTCTCCTAGACTCCTGCTTTTTGCTATATCAGTGCATCTCAGACTTTAAAGTACATAGGAATCACTTGGGGATCTTGCTAATCTGCAGATTCTGATACAGTAGGTCTGGGATGGGGACCAAGAATTAGCTTTTCTAACAAGTTCCCGGGTGAAGCTGCTGCTCCCAGTATAACATTTTGAATATTAAGTTACTACATGACAAATGAACCAATCCCTACTAACCAAAGTCTGGTTGATGGATAACCAGAGTTAGAGAGTGCCTGATCTCAGCATCTTCCTGCTCTCATTCATTGTCAGGTGAGCAAGTCTCTGCCCTCCAGGAGACAAAGAATCAGATTAGTCTTGATAGTCTTGTGTGATGAGTGCTCCAATTAAGGTGTATTCTCAGGTGCGGAATCTTTTATTTTTAAGAACTCATTTACCAGAGGCCAATCATAACAGGGTGTGAAGGTGGTTCCCCATAACTTCCACTTGTCTCTTCCTTATTTCATCCCTGACTGTTCTATTTCTGACCATCTCTTATTCCTTTGCTCCTGCTTTGCATAGGCTCACCAAACAACTAAAATACCTTTGGACACGTTTCCCACATCTCCCAGCTCCTATTTAATTTTGTGAGTTCCAGGAGCCTGTACACCTAGAATACTGTTTGTTGGCAGCTCTATAGGATATGGTTGATTCCTGACACCTCTTCTCCCCAAAGCGGTTGTCCCATTTCAAAGAGCAGTCATTCTCTACCTGACCATGCATTTAATTGTGTAGACCTCTGACATTCCAGATGGGATCCATGGGTCCAGCAGCATCACCTGCGAGCTTGTTAGAAATGCAGAACTTCCAGCTCTATCCCAAGAAACTGAATTAGAATCAGCATTTTAGCAAGATTCCCAGGTGACTTTTATCAAAATCTGAGACATACTAGTGTAGGAATTTCAAAACATCTAGTTATTCCTGCAGTATGCATTTCAGGGCAATTCTTACACTATGAAACAGGAAAGACTTGGCACCAGTCACTAGGTGTATATCTGAGGACAGACAACGGGGATTACAGATACTTACAGGGTTGTGACAATGTTATAAGATATACAAAAACATTTTGCTCAGTATCCAGTACACTGGTGGTATGGAATAAATAAATTTTGTTTAATGAAAGATAGATATGAAAAAATTTGAAAGACGCTGATTTGATATTAATGCGTTTAAGACTAAAATGTGATAATAAAGTTGGACTTCGGTAAGTAGTACTTTATAAGCACAAAGCAATATATGTATAATTCTTAAGAGTTTGCTTATTAGCTTGGAATGAAATGTTTTATTACTCAGAAAGTATATAAGTACATATACTTTGAAAATGAATACTACCAACTTTGAATAGCTTTAGAGATGTAAAATCAGAGACACATTTGCTTTACCATTGTCCAAAAATTCACATGGCTACTTGGCGCTCACAAATAAGCATATCATTCCAATACAGGATATAGATGTTTAAAGATCCAAATTACTGTTGACAACGGCAAGATTTTTGAGTGGAAGTTACTTTCTAAACATTCAAATTCAATGGCAAGTTATACTGAATAAAATCACTTGGAGTTTGATACTTCCATAGAACCCCCATTTATGTGGCTACAGAAAGGTCAGTCTCCTTTCAAACTGGGAGGGTACTTGAGCAATATTAATTGCCCACAGAACTGGTTCTGTGTATCTTGAAATCAACAACCTGAAAAGCTCAGCACGATTGCCCATTTTAGTGCATAAAAAAACAACACAAAGATTTAAACAAACTTTGTATATCTTCAAATCAATACAAAGATTTATAAACAGATATTTTTATATCTTGAAATCAACACTAAAAAGTTCCTCAAATGATCATCCACTTTAATGTATCTCTCTCAAATGTCATTTTGAATGCCAAGAAAAGGAATCACATTGCTTTCAGTGGCCACACTTAGAGCTCATTAAACCACTTCACTCACTATCCCCGGATGTCCTTCTCGATACTAACAGGATGTGACAGCTAAATCTGTTTTTTGTTTCTTCTTTTTTATAAGCAGATCCATTTTATTTTCAAAATATTAAGCAAGACCCTATGGCAAATCTCAGGCCATCTACCAAAAGTATCCAAGTTGCTCTTTTTAGAATAATTTCAGACTCAAACCTTAAGAAGTCTAAAAACACATGCCACATCATCTGTTAGGGTGGACCACATGAAATTGCCAATACTTGACAATTCTTGACCCACAATAACGGCAATTTCATATGATTCGAAGTAATAGTTACCTCTCTAAGCTTTAAAAGGACATTTTCTATTTATTGTAATGTCAGTTAGGAAAATATATTTCTTAAATGACCAAGAACCTAAGTTGCTTTATGGCAATTCCCTGGGTCACATAAATTAGAAGTCCCTAATTTGCATATATAAACCACTTGGTGAGTAGACCAGTTCTGCTCTGATTAATTCTTGGTATTGTATCAACAGCCATGAGGTTGGACGCTCCCTTATAATTAGAAGAGGAGAAAAAAAATTAGGAAGGTTTTTCTAAAAGCTTCTTTTGGAAAACTTTAACAATAAAATGGCTTAAAAAAAATATCCCCTCCGGGTAAATGCTTTAACCAAAAAGTCTTACACACGGACCAGTAATAATAGAAAAGCTTGAACAACCACTCTTGCCCCTAACTCTACAACTGTAGTTTTAATGGTTGAACGATGGACAAAATTATCAGAGTTTTGCTCAGTAAATAGCTAGAGTATGTCACAGAATAAAAGAGAATCAGTCTGTGCATCCATTCTTTTATGTTTGCTGCCCAGCATTGTGAGAAGTGTTGTTTTTAATGATTACACAGAGGAATGCGAAAATCCTGACTGCCTTCAAAGCCATTAAGGAGATTTAGTCATGTTCAGCAGAGCATCAAACATTGATGTATTTCATTGCTTCTCAATATCCTGAAAACTTGTAAATTGCTGATTCTCACAGAATGAGGGTTTACACAGAATTAACTTTGATGTGGGCTAAGCAGAAGTCTGTATATGAGTAATAAAAATGCTTTTGAAAAGAGGCTTATAATAGCCCACCTTTTTCAGATGATAAATTAAATCCTTGGCCTTCAGAGCATGTGTCTGTGATCCAGTGTCTCACAAATTAGGATGCACCACCAGAAAGTACAGTGACTCACCTGCCAGCCCCACAGGTAGCCTGTGAAGCTCCTCGCTCTGATTAATTAGACAGCATCTTAGCCCACTCTGCAGTGGGAGGGAGTTTTCTTATATTCAGTGACCACTGTTATCCTAAGCAAAGACTTTCCACTAAGTGTCCCAGAGGGAGGTTCAATTTCCAGGGGAACACACCACCAGGCAAGGCCCAACCAGCTACAGGAAACTAGTCCCAATCTGGCTACTTCAGCTAAACACAGCATTATTGGTTGGGGTGGAGGGGAAATGGAATTTATCAAAGGTTCATCTGCCCCAAGTCCAACGTATTCAAACTGAACACAAATGCAAGCAATGTACCTATTAGCACCTATTCTTTTAGGGAGCAGTAAATCGTATCTCTGAAGCAATAAAGTATTCCTGGAAGAATACCTAAATATGTCAGAGGCGTAAGTGGATCTGACCTGAGAAAAGGTTTTACGAATTTATGGACATTTCAAATCTCCATAATGAAGAGGGAAGATATATTATAAAACAATTATTAAGCAACAACCAACTGGAGAAAGTGCAGACTGATGTTAAGTTGGCTTACCTGGTCCAGCTGTATTCAAAGCGGGGTTCATAGAGCAGCATTTCTTTTTTTTCAAAGAGGGCACAGTTGGACCCCACTGGGTGTGTTCCGGTGTGTGGCCCTGACGGATGGACAGGAAGAGGATGGGCTGGAGGGAGCTGAGCATCAGGGCAGGCGCAGAGCATGGCGGAGTCAAGCCCAGGCGCTGCAGCCCCGACCACTCTTCCCAGAAAAAGCTCACCGGATCTCAGCAGTTCTACAGGTGCGGAAGGGAGGTCCTGGGATGAGAACCACCTGGGTACCTGGAGTGTTGTAGGCCCCTCCTCCCAGGCTCCTCGTAAGGAGTCTGGTTCACACCACCCGTCGCGTAAACCCCAATGCTCATGGACTCTTACCTCCCCTACGACTCCCTAGCCCTTCAGAGTCACAGTGCAAGGGAGCCTCGGCCAAAGGCCGGGCAGGGTCAGAGGAAGGGCTCTGCTTCAAAGGCAGTGAGGGAAAAGACCTCCACCGGCCAGAACGCGGGAGTGGACTGCGCATGCTCCAGCAGCAGAGCTGGACCCACCCCCACCCCCCCGATGGGCGGGGCAGCCACGCGGGTGTCTGGTGCACAGAACCCTGGGGCCGTGATCCCACTACTTCTCAGGGCTCTGCGCAAGGATTAGCACAGAAATTGAAAAGAAATACTTATCAGCTTATATAACAACTGTATATAAAATACTGAATTATTTTTTGTCTGTTTAACCTGATGTTGAGCTTTATGTCTTTTTTAATTTATTTAGTAGCTCATTTATATTGTATTTTACTAAAATACTGGTGCATGTTGGATTGGAAATTTAAAAACAAGCCGCAAACGAAAACAAGGAAAAACAGGCCCTTCCTTATGGAAGTTCTAGTCAATCTCTAGCTTCCAAATAAATTTTCTTTTCTTTTTTGGGGGGTTGGGGGCGGGGCACGGCAGTTTAAGTCTCTTTGCCATGTCCATAATAGTTTCTTGCTTTGAGCTCCTGAATCTTTAAAATATACCAATAATTTTCTTTCACTAAATTCTTTTGCGTGAAGTGGAAAATGTAGACTGATTTCTTTTTGCAGTGCAAGATTGAAAGTCAAGTGAGGGGAGAAAGGAGATTTTTCTTTTTCATGTTGCTATCTCATTTTCATTTACTGTCTATGTTGTTTACCAAATAAATTCTTAATAAAGCCAGCCATTGCTAGATGCTTTCATCTTGTTTTAAAAAGATACCAGGGAAAATAATTTTATAACCTACCTTTGAGTTCTTTTCGTGTTTGCATCCTTTCTGGTCCATTTTCCAATACTGAGAAGAATTTTGCCTCTATTCTCTGTGCCCATCTTCCTACCCACCCCATTGCCCACTTTATACAAGGGAAAACATAAGAACCCAGAGAAAGTGGAGCTGATTGATTGTTACCTGAGCTAAATATTAACGTAGTTTAGAATAAGCAGCACCAATACATTTATTTTTCTTTGTTTTTTCTAACTGCCATGAGGCTGGAATCAGACTTGCTCTATCCAAAGCTCACAAGGGGTTCCCAAACATGTGGATTAAGACGTACTCTTCTAAACAGGTCAAACCAAGGGTGTGGCCCCTAAGATGGAGACAGAGTGTGTCTTGAAATTTGGCTTATTGTGATTGCTTTCTCCTTCTGTCTAGACATTAAGGGTTCTCATCACTTTATCACTGGTGGAATCTTTTAAGTCAGCAGGGGCCCTAATTATGCACCAATTAACCTTAATTAAGACAGTTCTTGTGTAACAGCACACCCAGAGAGTTCACTAAACAAACAGCTTGACAAACACTGTCATTTAAAATCCTTTCCAAACATGTCAGTTTCTTAATTAGGAAATCAGGTTGTGAAGACTATATTCACAGACATTATTTGGGAAATCAGAGTAGAGAAGATGGGGGCCAGTTCCTCTTCACGGTCCTTAAATGCATTGGTTACGCAGAACATGCTGCTTTGGATGGACCCATAGGGCAGCACCGTGAAGATCACCGCTTTCTGTATGCATTTGCTCCAGGTGGGCAACAAAATGATATCCAATTACTGAAGTTTCATTTTTCAAGGAAAGATTAGAAAATGAAAGGAGGCATTTCGTGGAAATAATGAAAGAACTTAAGATTGATCCTTTGTGAGACTTTCCTGGTGGCGCAGTGGTTAAGAATCCGCCTGCCAATGCAGGGGACATGGGTTCGAGCCCTGGTCCGGGAAGATCTCACATACCGTGGAGCAACTAAGCCCATGTGCCACAACTACTGAGCCTGCTCTCTAGAGCCTGCAAGTCACAACTACTGAAGCCCGTGCACCTACATCCAGTACTGTGCAGTGAGAAGCTACCACAATGAGAGGCCTGTGCACCTCAATGAAGATTAGCCCCCACTTGCCGCAACTAGAAAAAGCCCGCGTGCAGCAACAAAGACCCAATGCAGTCAAATAAATAAATAAATACATTAAAAAAAAAAGATTAATCCTTTTTCTATTTGTATTAATCTGGAAGACATACAGACACTATAAATTGAGTTAGAAAATGCTGACAAATTTGGTCTTTTAAACTATATCTTTAACATCTTTATAATATTGGTTCTTACTTTTTAATTTTTTCGTTTTTTTAATTTTTTAATTTAATTTAATTTAATTTTTATACAACAGGTTCTTATTAGTCATCTATTTTTATACACATCAGAGTATACATGTCAATCCCAATCGCCCAATTCATCACACCACCATCCCCGCTGGCCCGTGGCTTTCCCCCCTTGGTGTCCATACGTTTGTTCCCTACATCTGTGTCTCAACTTCTGCCCTGCAAACTGGTTCATCTGTACCATTTTTCAAGGTTCCACATACATGCATTAATATACAATATTTGTTTTTCTCTTTCTGACTTACTTCACTCTGTATGACAGTCTCTAGATCCAACCACGTCTCAACAAATGACTCAATTTCGTTCCTTTTTATGGCTGAGTAATATTCCACTGTATATATGTACCACATCTTCTTTATCCATTCAACTGTGGATGGGCATTTAGGTTGCTTCCATGACCTGGCTATTGTAAATAGTGCTGCAATGAACACTGGGGTGCATGTGTCTTTTTGAATTATGGTTTTCTCTGGGTATATGCCCAGTAGTAGGATTGCTGGATCATATGGTAGTTCTATTTTTAGTTCTTTAAGGAACCTCCATACTGTTCTCCATAGTGGCTGTATCAATTTACATTCCCACCAACAGTGCAAGAGGGTTCGCTTTTCTCCACACCCTCTCCAGCATTTGTTGCTTGTAGATTTTCTGATGATGCCCATTCTAGCTGGTGTGAGGTGATACCTCATTGTAGTTTTGATTTGCATTTCTCTAATAATTAGTGATGTTGAGCAGCTTTTCATGTGCTTCTTGGCCATCTGTATATCTTCTTTGGAGAAATGTCTATTTAGGTCCTCTGCCCATTTTTGGATTGGGTTGTTTGTTTCTTTAATATTGAGCTGCATGAGCTGTTTATATATTTTGGAGATTAATCCTTTGTCTGTTGATTCATTTGCAAATATTTTCTCCCATTCTGAGGGGTGTCTTTTCGTCTTGTTTATGGTTTCCTTTGCTGTGCAAAAGCTTTTAAGTTTCATTAGGTCCCATTTGTTTGTTTTTTGTTTTTATTTCCATTCCTCTAGGAGGTGGGTCAAAAAAGATCTTGCTGTGATTTATGTCAAAGAGTGTTCTTCCTATGTTTTCCTCTAAGAGTTTTATAGTATCTGGTCTTACATTTAGGTCTCTAATCCATTTTGAGTTTATTTTTGTGCATGGTGTTAGGGAGTATTCTAATTTCATTCTTTTACTTGTAGCTGTCCAGTTTTCCCAGCACCACTTATTGAAGAGACTGTCTTTTCTCCATTGTATATCTTTGCCTCCTTTGTAAATAGATTAGTTGACCATAGGTGCATGGGTTTATCTCTGGGCTTTCTATCTTGTTCCATTGATCTATATTTCTGTTTTGGTGCCAGTACCATATTGTCTTGATTACTATAGCTTTATAGTACAGTATGAAGTCAGGGACTCTGATTCCTCCCACTCCGTTTTTTTCCCTCAAGACTGCTTTTGGTATTCGGGGTCTTTTGTGTCTCCATACAAATTTTAAGATTTTTTGTTCTAGTTCTGTAAAAAATGCCATCGGTAATTTGATACGGATTGCATTGAATCTGTAGATTGCTTTGGGTAGTATAGTCATTTTCACAATATTGATTCTTCCAATCCAAGAATATGGTATATCTCTCCATCTGTTGGTATCATCTTTAATTTCTTTCATCAGTGTCTTATAGTTTTCTGCATACAGGTCTTCTGTCTCCCTAGGTAGGTTTATTCCTAGGTATTTTATTCTTTTTGTTGCAATGGTAAACGGGAGTGTTTCCTTAATTTCTGTTTCATATTTTTCATCATTAGTGTATAGGAATGCAAGAGATTTCTGTGCATTAATTTTGTATCATGCAACTTTACCAAATTCATTGATTAGCTCTAGTAGTTTTCTGGTGGCATTTTTAGGATTCTCTATGTATAGTATCATGTCCTCTGCAAACAGTGATAGTTTTACTTCTTCTTTTGCAATTTGTATTCCTTTTATTTCTTTTTCTTCTCTGACTGCCATGGCTAAGGCTTCCAAAACTATGTTGAATAATAGCAGTGAGAGTGGATATCCTTGTCTTTTTCCTTATCTTAGTGGAAGTGGTTTCAGTTTTTCACCATTGAGAATGATGTTTGCTGTGGGTTGGTTGTGTATGGCCTTTATTATGTTGAGGTAGGTTCCCTCTATGCCCAGTTTCTGGAGAGTTTTTATCATAAATTGGTGTTGAATTTTGTCAGAAGCTTTTTCTGCATCTATTGAGATGATCATATGGTTTTTATTCTTCAGTTTGTTAATGTGGTGCATCACATTGATTGACTTGCATATATTGAAGAATCCTTGCATCCTTGGGATAAATCCCACTTGATCATGGTGTATGATCCTTTTAATGTGCTGTTGGATTCTGTTTGCTAGTATTTTATGGAGGATTTTTGCATCTATATTCATCAGTGATATTGGTCTGTAATTTTCTCTTTTGCAGTATCTTTGTCTGGTTTTGGCATTAGGGTGATGGTGGCCTCATAGAATGAGTTTGGGAGTGCTCCTTCCTCCGCAATGTTTTGGAAGAGTTTGAGAAGGATAGGTGTTAGCTCTTCTCTAAATGTTTGATAGAATTCACCTGTGAAGCCATCTGATCCTGGACTTTTGTTTGTTGGAAGATTTTTAATCACAGTTTCAATTTCATTACTTGTGATTGGTCTGTTCATATTTTCTGTTTCTTCCTGGTTCAGTCTTGGAAGGTTATACCTTTCTAAGAATTTGTCCATTTCTTCCAGGTTGTCCATTTTATTGTCATAGAGTTGCTTGTAGTAGTCTCTTAGGATGCTTTGTATTTCTGTGGTGTCTGTTGTAATTTCTCCTTTTTCATTTCTAATTTTATTGATTTGAGTCCTCTCCCTCTTTTTCTTGATGAATCTGGCTAATGGTTTATCAATGTTGTTTATCTTCTCAAAGAACCAGCTTTAGTTTTATTGTTCTTTGCTCTTGTTTTCTTTGTTTCTATTTCATTTATTTCTGCTCTGATCTTTATGATTTCTTTCCTTCTCCTAACTTTGAGTTTTGTTTGTTCTTCTTTCTCTAGTTCCTTTAGGTGTAAGGCTAGATTGTTTATTTGAGGTTTTTCTTGTTTCTTGAGGTAGGCTTGTATAGCTATAAACTTCCCTCTTAGAACTGCTTTTGCTGCATCCATAGGTTTTGGATCGTCGTGTTTTCATTGTCATTTGTCTCTAGGTATTTTTTTGATTTCCTCTTTGATTTCTTCAGTGATCTCTCAGTTATTTAGTAACGTATTGTTTAGCCTCCATGTGTTTATGTTTTTTATGTTTTATTCCCTGTATTCTAATCTCATAGTGTTGTGGTCAGAAAAGATGCTTGATATGATTTCAATTTTCTTAAATTTACTGAGGCTTGATTTGTGACCCAAGATGTGATCTAACCTCGAGAATGTTCCATGTGCACTTGAGAAGAAAGTGTAATCTGCTGTTTTTGGATGGAATGTCCTATAAGTAGCAATTAAATCTATCTGGTCTAGGTGTAAGTGAGGTGTTAAAGTCCCCCACTATGATTGTGTTACTGTTGATTTCCTGTTTTATAGCTGTTAGCAGTTGCCTTATGTATTGATGTGCTCCTATGTTGGGTGCATATATATTTATAATTGTTATATCTTCTTGGATTCATCCCTTGATCATTATGTAGTGTCCTTCCTTGTCTCTTGTAACATTCTGTATTTTAAAGTCTATTTTATCTGATAAGAGTATTGCTACTCCAGCTTTCTTTTGATTTCCATTTGCATGGAATATCTTTTTCCATCCCCTCACTTCTAGTCTGTATGTGTCCCTAGGTCTGAAGTGGGTCTCTTGTAGACAGCATATATATGGGTCCTGTTTTTGTATCCATTCAGCAAGGCTTTGTCTTCTGGTTGGAGCATATAATCCATTCACGTTTAAGGTAATTATCAATATGTATGTTCCTATTACCATTTTCTTCATTATTTTTGGTTTGTTTTTGTAGGTCCTTTTCTTCTCTTGTGTTTCCCACTTAGAGAAGTTTCTTTAGCATTTGTTGTAGAGCTGGTTTGGTGGTGCTGAATTCTCTTAGCTTTGGCTTGTCTGTAAAGCTTTTGATTTCTCCATCAAATCTGAATGAGATCCTTGCCGGGTAGAGTAATCTTGATTGTAGGATGCTCCCTTTCATCACTTTAAGTATATCATGCCACTCCCTTCTGGATTGTAGAGTTTCTGCTGAGAAATCAGCTGTTAACCCTATGGGAGTTCCCTTGTATGTTGTCGTTTTCCCCTTGCTGCTTTCAATAATTTTTCTTTGTCTTTAATTTTGGCCAATTTGATTACTATGTGTCTCGGCGTGTTTCTCCTTGGATTTATCCTGTATGGGACTCGCTGCACTTCCTGGGCTTGGGTGGCTATTTTCTTTCCCATGTTAGGGAAGCTTTCGACTATAATCTCTTCAAATATTTTCTTGGCCCCTTTCTCTCTCTCTTCTCCTTCTGGGACCCCTATAATGTGAATGTTGTTGCGTTTAATGTTGTCCCAGAGGTCTCTTAGGCTGTCTTCATTTCTTTTCATTCTTTTCTCTTTATTCTGTTCCTCAGCAGTGAATTCCACCATTCTGTCTTCCAGGTCACTTATCAATTCTTCTGCCTCAGTTATTCTGCTATTGATTCCTTCTAATGTAGTTTTCATTTAAGTTATTGTATTGTTCATCTCTGTTTGTTTGTTCTTTAATTCTTCTAGGTCTTTGTTAAACATTTCTTGCATCTTGTCGATCTTTGCCTCCATTCTTTTTCCAAGGTCCTGGATCATCTTCACTCTCAGTGTTCTCAATTATTTTTCTGGAAGGTTGCCTATCTCCACTTCATTTAGTTGTTTTTCTGGGGTTTTATCTTGTTCCTTCATCTGGTACATAGCCCTCTGCCTTTTCATCTTGTCTATCTTTCTGTGAATGTGGTTTCTGTTCCACAGGCTGCAGGACTGTAGTTTTTCTTGCTTCTGCTGTCTGCCCTCTGGATCTTATTTTTTTAAGGACATATTTCTTTTCACATCAAGACATGCTGTGCAACAGCATGTATAAACAAGTTGTTTAGTATAAACTTGTTTAGTATAAACAAGTTTATACTAAACTTCACATTTCCTATTATGTATTTCATGCTTTTGTTGCGTTTGTAAATGGAATCTTTCAACATATTTAATTTTATCTTAAAATATTTTAGTGTGAAATCTACCTTACAAAAATGGACAGATTATGTGTATGTAGTGTTTTAAGAAAACTTATAATAGTTACCAGCTTAAGAAATAGAACATTAATAGTAGTTTTAAATCCCTGTGTTCCCCTCCCTAATTACACTCCCTTCCTCCCCCCACTCCAAAAATATCTTCTCCTAAATTTGTACTAACAATTTCCTTTATTATGTTTAGAGTTCCACCACCTATGTATAGTATAAACCTAAACTGTGTGTAATTTTGCACATTTTTAGCAGTTATATAAGTGGAATCATACTATGATATTCTATGATTTAATTTTTTTCTGCAACATGTTTATTTATTCAAGTATAAGCGTGTAACTCTCAACTTCATTTGTTTTCACTGTTGTAAGTTATTCTGTCATATGACTCTATCATAAATAAAACACAGTGATCTACTCTAGTGATGTTTTTGTGAAGAGGTTTTCTTTTTCTTTTTGTCTGATTTTGTCATGAATGGTAAAATTTTATCAAAATTTTTCTTAATCTATTACAATTATAAAGATGTTCTATTTTTCTGTTTTCAGTGTCCTAATATGGAGAGTTATATGACACAATAATTTTAAATATGAGTAATAAGTCCAACTTGGTCATGATGTATTGATATGTATGGTGTTTATTTTACAGTGCTGAATGAATTTTCTTATTGATTTTGAGGGGGACTTTGAAGAAATCAAAGCCATGTCAATGACTGACTGAATTATAATTTCCATTTATCTTATTGTCCTACACTGATTTTGGTATCAAGATTTTATTAGCTTCAGGACATACATTTCAAAATACCCTCTCTTTCCAGTCTCTGAAAGATTTTTCTTAAATTTAGAGTGATCTATTCTTTGGCTATTTAGTATAATTTTTCTTTAAATGTAAGTAGGATGAGAGTAAGACAGCTGAAATTTTCTATTTTCTGGAATTATTCACATTCCTAGGAATTTTCCTCAATTTCACTAAATTTTCCAATATGTTGGTGCACATTTCTCCATAGTTATCTCTATTATCATTTTATTATCTACTCGACATATGCCCTTTATCCTTCATATATCCTGTTAGAAGCTTAGAGGTTGTTAGAGGATTATAAGGTGTTGTCTACAGTACATTTATTTTCTTTTTAAGAATTCCTATATTTTATTACTTACCTCCTATTTTTTTAGGTTTATAGTGCTTTATTTTAGTTTAATTAGTTTTTTGTTGTTGTTGTTGTTTTTGCTTTTTCTTAAGTTAAAATCTTAGTTCATTAATTTTCAGTTTTCTTTTCTGGCATAGGCCTTTGAATATTGTTTGTCTTTTAAGAACTATAACTTGTGTCACACAAATTTTAATGAGTGGTAGTTTTATTATTATTTAATATTACTAATAAATTGTTAAATAAAAATAAACTCTTTTGCTTCTTCTTTTGGTCTGTGTAAACCCACGAACTCACAAAATGGGGATTGTCCTGTGTTCTAGTTTTTTTTTTTATGCTGTGCTTTACTTCTGTTTCAAGACTTTGCCTTCCATACACAACTAATGATGAGTCTCAAGGCTCCCAATTCCCCAAAGACATCTTTGATTTGTCTTTTGGGCACACAAGCAAGATTTTCTTTCTTTCATATTCCTTTCTAGCTGAATGATTACTTTAACTTTGGTAGATACACTCCACAGCTACCAATAACTGGACTAAGAAAGTGCTGATCTTACCTTAAGCATTCTATATCACTTTATTCTACTCTCAGTATGCTTTGATCTGAAAGTCTTTGGATTATGTCTCCACACAATAAGGAAAACATTTATTTTATTCCTGAACTTCTGATAAAAAGTCATGTCTTCTCGACCAAGAGGAAATGACCATTGCTTTGGGAAACAACAGACCTCCTCTTGCTTTGCTCTGTCTGCCTGACAGGGATTTAGATTTAACAGGCTTCATGAACATCAAAGGCAACACGGAGCTGAAGGAAAGTCTCCTAATGCCTTTTAAATCCGTTATCTTTCTTTTTCAAACCCTCAATGTGTAAGTATTCATTATATGCAACTGGCATTCAAATTTCTGCTGTTCAAGCAGAAAAAAGTCTTTCATCAATTTTAAATTCTTTAAATATTTCCTAATCCTCTACATGTAGGTTATAGCGAGCAGCTATTCAGAAGACTGAAATAATTCTTCCTGATACCTGGACTTAGGCAAACTATTTTGACCGCAAGTTACAAAAACACAATTGTACAAACATAAACATAAAAAGAGAATTTAATAATAAGATACGGGGTTTTTGTGGACTCTGTGACCTCTTAGGTCTGAGAAGGGTCTAGAACCAAAAGTTGGAAACTATAGGATGTTAAAACCCAAATATCATTCTAAATCCCAGTTATAAATTCTCAAGAGAAAGAAAACTCTATTGAGCCTGGCTTGGACAGATGCCCATTCATTGTCTAGTCCATCATGACCATAGGGTTAAGGACAGGGTGAAAAGGAGTCTGGAGATCATTGCTCTATATGGGGTCAACAATTCTTGGAGGGAAAACGGTAGCTATTCCATAAAGAGGAGAATTGATCCTGCATTAAACACTTGGGAATTTCTGCCAGAATTTCGAGGAAAAGGAGTCAAAGCTAAAAACAGCTGGAGAGAATATAGTGTAATTTTATAGCAGCAAATGGAGCGTAAAAATGTGAAAAATCAGTGTTTTTTTTAAAAAGAAGGAGCAAATAGTTGATATCATGTCAAACTAATCAAACACAATGAAAAAATATCCTGCGATAAATGAAGATCTGACCCAGGGAACAGTAATTAAATATACGATTCTAACACATAGTGAAAATATTAAATGCAAAGAAACAATATATGGATGCTAGAAGTACTCAACAGAAACAATATAAAGGCAAAAAAATGATATGTAAACAAGAAAATTTGGCTGACCTTTGATTTCTTTTATGAAATCTAGATGCCAGAAACATTCTAAAGGTTTTGAGTAGAAAATTTGGGACTCCCATAATTTCAAATAAACCAAGTTTTCTTCCATGTGTATAAACTAAAAACAGATATCCTCCTCCCTTCCTGTTGGGGAAAAAGTGCTCTGCTAACACCTCAGCCTGTAAAGCTCACACACTTCTCCTTACCTGGCAACTCCTTTTTTGCTCATCATCCTTCAGAATCAGCTCCATGGCCGTTCTTTCCCTGGGCCCTCAAATAAAACCTGTTGTCGTGCTATTCTCTCTTTCACAGAATAAAATCCTTTCCTTTTATAACACATTTCTGAATTTGCATTTACATATTCAGCTGTGTTCATTATTAACTATCAATCTTCCACATCAGGTTATAAGACTCATGAGGGCAGGCCCAGTCTCTATTTTGTTCACCACTGTACACACAGTGCATAGCAGTGTTGGGTAGGACATAGTAAATGTGGAGGGAAGGGCAGGGATGGAGGAGAAGGTGGTTGTACACCTTACTTGAACTTGGAAGAGGGGAAGGCAACAGGGGGCAACAGGAAAAGAGGAAAAAAGTCAGGGAGAGTCTTAGTCATCTCAGGCTACTCTAACAACATGCCCAGAAACTAGGTATCCTATAAACAACACATTTTCATTTCTCATGGCTCTGGAGGTTGGAAGTCCGAGATGAGCGTGCCAGCAGGGTCAGGTTCTGGTGACAATCTTCTTCTGGGTTGCAGGCTGAGATTTCTCCCTGTTATCCTCACATGGTGGAGAATAGAGCAGTGGAAGCAAGCTCTCCAGTGACTCTCACAAAGGCACTAATCCCACTCAGGAGGGCCCCACCCCCAAGAGCTCATCTAACCCTAATTACCTCCTAAAGGCCCTGCATCCTAATACCATCACATCATGGGTAGAGTTTCAACACATAAATTTTGCAGGGATGCAAACATTCAGTCCCTAAAAGGTAGATGGCTGGGCACAGGGTATGAAGAGGGGTGTCAAAAGCTGCTAGAGAAGGCCTCATTCACATCTGAGTATGTGAGCTCAGTAGTTACATATGGCTGTGCAGAGTAGAGGGAGAGACAGATGAAGGAGTCTCTGAAAACATGGAGAGAGAATGGATGAAAGAGGAAACAAAAAATATCTTTTCCTAGTTCCCAATGAAAATCCCTCTCTTTTAGATGAATTTTTATTAAATAAGTAGTAATTGGTTGTGTGTCCCAAAAAAGACAGGATTTAGGTAGGGTGTTTACCTCTTTAGGTAGGGTGTTCTCTTCAAAGAGTTGACAATGAAAGCTATTTTTTCTCTGAAAAAATAATTATTCATATTGTCTGTTCCATTTAACATCAGCCTTAGGAGGAAAACTGTAACCAGTAAACAGTAGCATCTGAAAGTAGTAAATTCTCTTCAGCATCCTTTGTAATGGGGGAGTTTCCACTGCGCAAGTGACCAGTTCTGGGCTGTGCCCTTCAGGCCACAATTCCTCTGGCCATTAAGGATTCCATTGTTTGTTGAGGTCACAGGGTAGTGTGTCTGTGCTTACAGGTGTCACAGAATATTTGCACAGGGTATTGTGCACACCAGGCAATTCAAATAGGGTTAAACAAAGTCCCAAAGCACAAGTGGCATTCCACTACTAGGATGTCTATGGGTGCTGTCCTGATGATCGTTGATGGAAGTTCCAATATCCATAGTGAGAGACGAGCAACTATTATAGCTCTGCCACCTGGGAGACACAGCAGTAATACAAGATGATGGCTTGAGTTAGCTCTCAGGGCTGGACACTAGCCGGGCATGGATCTCTCCTAGTGCTGATTCCAAGTATTTCCTGTGGTTCCCTTGGGAACTCTTACACCACACCTCCCATCCCAGGCAATGTTCCTCTAGCTTGGCTTTTCCTAAGTTTTTGTTCCTTCAGATCTTAAAAATCACCTCTCTCTTGCAGATTCCACCATATCGTGATAATAAATTCGGTGTTTATAATTCTCATGAAAGTTTTTAACATTTCAGTACTTTTTTTTTTTTAATCCAAAAACCTGATGTGTAGAATGTGAAACAAAGAAAAATAGAACAAGGAAAACAGGCATATGTCAGAAGTCACATTACTAATCGGTGAGTAAACAATACTATATAATAGATCAATGTTATGAATTTTGTGGTTTAAATATGTTATATGCATCTTATTTTTGTCATCTTAATTTATCCATTTTTAATAGAGTTTTGTTAAAATCTCCAATGTTACTGTGTTTGTTCATTTCTCCTGGTAATTCTGCAAGTTTTACTTTTATTAAACTTAAAGGTTATGTTGTTGAGTGCCTACAAATTTATAATCAGCATGGATTCCTATTGGCTTTTTTTTCATAATTATATGGTATCTTTTTTATGCTAATAACATCTTAAATTTTATTTTGTCAGGTATTACTTTTCTTACACTGGTTATTTTTTACTAAGAATTTGTTTTGTTTTTCATGCCTTTATTTTGAATCTTTCTATGTGGAATTGTTTTAGATTTTTGTTTTGTTTTGTTTTATGGAAGCAGCCTATTTCAAATTCAATTTTACAAACTGATTTTTAATATGAAAGTCTAATCTATTTACATCTTCTGTGAGTCTAGTGGGGTTTATTTCTGTCACCTTATTTTTGGTTTGAGATAACCATGCTTTTTCTTTATTGCTGTTTTCTCTTCCTCTGCCTTCTGTTGGTTTGGCAAAATGTTCTACTTTCCCTTTTTTATTTGCTTTACAATGAATTATTTTGCTTGTGTGTTTGTTTTGGGGCCCATCTGGGCCCTAATCTGAAGCTAGGTTCTATTACCAACAGTCACACTGGGGACGTGGCAGATCCAGGCTCAGATCAATGACCCAGTTTTCACAGCTCCTGGTCGTGCAGATGTGACTATGCCCCCACCTTTCTCAGGCTTCAGCTCCCTAGGAGCCCTATTCTCAAGAAAAGACCTTCCTAAGTGGAGGTATCCATCCAAACATCATCATCTTCTATAGAACTCTTCCGGTCCTCTTGACCTGGAAGTAACAAAAACCCCTTGTGACTACTTATTTCACATTCAGAGTGCCACAAAGTCTTACCTTCTGCTCTACTCACCATTTCGCTTTTCTATTCATTTCCTTGATTAGGGAAATGCTTGTCTTTTATCTGAGTCCAGCCATGTCTCTTTAAGTACATATTTTTTCTGTCTTGCCGTATGACTTGAACAAAGATGCCATCTTGACCTGAAGACTCGCTATTCTCTTTCTAATTCTATGATTATGGCCAAAACGTTACCCCATCTCACTCAAGACATCCCTTCTGATTCTCAAAAGACTGTTTTGGAAGTCAGAAAGCTGAACATTGACTGTTTCTTCTTTTCATTTTCTCTCTAATGATCTACTTATCCTCAAGGCAGTGGAGATGCATCTTATTGAGAAGACTAAAGGTCATGATAGAAATGAAATGATAAAAAGTGAAAGCTCAAAAATTACTACTTTGAGATGTTTTCTATTTATGTCCTTAATAAGGCATACGCTTCAAAGCCTAGCTAAGCCATTCATGTGTGCATGGAATTAAACATAGACCACTCTAGAAACAATTCAGCTGAGCCTGAATTAGTGTGTCTTATTGACTTCCTCTAGCACTTTCTATTCCTGCTGGTGTGTCAGCTACAGGAACCTGAGGAAAATGAGGAGAATGCACAATTCTTTAGGCTCTGGGGACTGAGGAGCAGAGAGGAAGAAGAGATGCTAGAAGTGGATTTATCCCCTGGGGACTTTGAACACAAGACCAATTCTTGGCTTTCATGGGTGTGGGTAAAGAGATAACACCCGAGTAGCAAGACAGGAAACCCTCAGATAGGGGAGGAGAGTAAGAGAGAGTGAGAACAAATGTCCCAAAGTTTTGAAATACACACTTATGAACCGGCCACTGTGCTTACGTCCAATATCCATTCCCTCTCCATTCTCTTCTGGTTGACCTTTTGTGACCCTGTGCTCTTCCAGGGCATGCCGAGTGCTCAGGTGAACCAGATCCCATCTGGATTTTTTTTTTTTTTTTTAAGTCAGTGCCTTGATCAGTTGAAGATTACTTCTCTTTTCTTTCTTTCTTTTTTTTTTTTTGCCCGTTGCGGAGCACAGGCTCCGGACGCGCAGGCTCAGCGGCCATGGCTCACGGGCCCAGCCGCTCCGCAGCATATGGGATCTTCCCGGACCGGGGCACGAACCCGTGTCTCCTGCATCGGCAGGCGGACTCTCAACCATTGCGCCACCAGGGAAGCCTCCATGTGGATTTTAATGCCTGTGAAACAAGACACACACAAGGTAGCACCCATGGCTGATGTGAACACATCAATAACAATCGGTGACTGTGGACTCAGATTAAAAATTCTATCTCAGTATATATTTTTTAACGTCAGTACACTGGAAATAGGGATAACAAAAACTGAAGCAAAGCATGAACAGAATTTTACTTTTAAAAATCATCTTTGGTGGATAGTATGATGATCAATCTTTTTGTTTTGTTTTGGTTTCAAATTAATTTATTTAGTTGCTTTGGGTCTTAGTTGTGGCAGGCAAGCTCCTTAGTTGCAGCAGGCTGTCTCCTTAGTTGCAGCTCGAGGGCTCCTTAGCTGTGGCTCGCTGGCTCCTTAGTTGTAGCATGCAAACTCTTAGTTACGGAACGCATGTGGGATCTAGTTCCCTGACCAGGGATTGAACCTGGGCCCCCTGCATTGAGAGTGCAGAGTCCCAATCACTGCACCATCAAGGAAGTCCCATGACCAGTTTTATGTAAGCTTGGCTAGGCTATACTCCCCAGTCATTCAATCAAACACTAAAGGTGTTGCCATGATGGTATATTATAGATGTACTAATTTCTACAACCAGTAGATTTTAAGTAAAGGCGATTATATTCAATAATCTGAATGGGCCACCCCCAATCAGTTGAAAGGCCTTAAAAGCATAACTGATGTTTCCCTGAGGACAAAGAAATTCCGCCTGTGGACTGTAGCTTCAGCTTGTGCCCAGGAATTTCTGGACTTCTCTTCCTGATGGGCCACTCTATGAATTTTAGAGTTGCCTTGCCAGTCCTCATGATTGCAAAGGCTAATTCCTTATGATAGAGCTCTTGATACAGAAGTATGTGTGTTTGTGTGTATGTGTGTGTGCCTGTCTGTCTGTCTGTGTGTCCTACTGGATCTTTTTCTCTTGTGGAACCCTGACCGATACAGATTTTTATAGTACAAGTGTTTTCAGAGGGATAGAATCTTAAGAACGAGGTTTCTAAATTGATTCTGAGTTTTCTGGAATAAATTCTCTAGTTTGATTAGCCTTAAAGACACTAATGAATATTTCTAGTGGTAGAGAGGGTACTGATAATCCACAGTATGATGTGGCAGTAGAGATAGGCAAAATATCACCATTGGATACTATCAAATACCTATAAAGGGTAGGGCTCTGGGTAGCCATGTGTTTGATATTGTACAACATTTTGGACAGCCTAAGAAATATAATGGATTTGGCTGGTTGCTCCTACTTGCGCTGGAGAAAGTAGGGAAA